>NW_020257632.1:2109950-2168304 GCF_003255815.1 Theropithecus gelada
AAACCCACAGCCAATATCATACTGAATGGGCAAAAACTGGAAAAATTCCCTTTGAAAACTGGCACAAGACAAGGATGCCCTCTCTCAGCACTCTTATTCAACATAGTGTTGGAATTTCTGGCTAGGGCAATCAGGCAAGAGAAAGAAATCAAGGGTATTCAGTTAGGAAAAGAAGAAGTCAAATTTTCCCTGTTTGCAGATGACATGATTGTATATTTAGAAAACCCCATTGTCTCAGCCCAAAATCTCCTTAAGCTGATAAGCAACTTCAGCAAAGTCTCAGGATACAAAATTAATGTGCAAAAATCACAAGCATTCTTATACACCAATAACAGACAAACAGAGAGCCAAATCATGAATGAACTTCCATTCACAATTGCTTCAAAGAGAATAAAATACCTAGGAATCCAACTTACAAGGGATGTAAAGGACCTCTTCAAGGAGAACTACAAACCACTGCTCAGTGAAATAAAAGAGGACACAAACAAATGGAAGAACATACCATGCTCATGGATAGGAAGAATCAATATCGTGAAAATGGCCATACTGCCCAAGGTAATTTATAGATTCAACGCCATCCCCATCAAGCTACCAATGAGTTTCTTCACAGAATTGGAAAAAACTGCTTTAAAGTTCATATGGAACCAAAAAAGAGCCCGCATTGCCAAGACAATCCTAAGTCAAAAGAACAAAGCTGGAAGCATCACGCTACCTGACTTCAAACTATACTACAAGGCTACAGTAAGCAAAACAGCATGGTACTGGTACCAAAACAGAGATGTAGACCAATGGAACAGAACAGAGTCCTCAGAAATAATACCACACATCTACAGCCATCTGATCTTTGACAAACCTGAGAAAAACAAGAAATGGGGAAATGATTCCCTATTTAATAAATGGTGCTGGGAAAATTGGCTAGCCATAAGTAGAAAGCTGAAACTGGATCCTTTCCTTACTCCTTATACAAAAATTAATTCAAGATGGATTAGAGACTTAAATTTTAGACCTAATACCATAAAAACCCTAGAAGAAAACCTAGGTAAAACCATTCAGGAGATAGGCATGGGCAAGGACTTCATGTCTAAAACACCAAAAGCAACGGCAACAACAGCCAAAATTGACAAATGTGATCTAACTAAACTAAAGAGCTTCTGCACAGCAAAAGAAACTACCATCAGAGTGAACAGGCAACCTACAGAATGGGAGAAAATTTTTGCAATCTACTCATCTGACAAAGGGCTAATATCCGGAACCTACAAAGAACTCAAACAAATTTACAAGAAAAAAACAAACAACCCCATCACAAAGTGGGCAAAGGATATGAACAGACATTTCTCAAAAGAAGACATTCATACAGCCAACAGACACATGAAAAAATGCTCATCATCACTGGCCATCAGAGAAATGCAAATCAAAACCACAATGAGATACCATCTCACACCAGTTAGAATGGCAATCATTCAAAAGTCAGGAAACAACAGGTGCTGGAGAGGATGTGGAGAAATAGGAACACTTTTACACTGTTGGTGGGATTGTAAACTAGTTCAACCATTATGGAAAACAGTATGGCGATTCCTCAAGGATCTAGAACTAGAAGTACCATATGACCCAGCCATCCCGTTACTGGGTCATACCCAAAGGATTATAAATCATGCTGCTATAAAGACACATGCACACGTATGTTTATTGCGGCACTATTCACAATAGCAAAGACTTGGAATCAACCCAAATGTCCATCAGTGACAGACTGGATTAAGAAAATGTGGCACATATACACCATGAAATACTATGCAGCCATAAAAAAGGATGAGTCTGTGTCCTTTGTAGGGACATGGATGCAGCTGGAAACCATCATTCTCAGCAAACTATCACAAGAACAGAAAACCAAGCACCGCATGTTCTCACTCATAGGTGGGAACTGAACAATGAGATCACTTGGACTCAGGAAGGGGAACATCACACACCGGGGCCTATCATGGGGAGCGGGGAGGGAGAGGGATTGCATTGGGAGTTATACCTGATGTAAATGATGAGTTGATGGGTGCTGACGAGTTGATGGGTGCAGCACACCAACATGGCACAAGTATACATATGTAACAAACCTGCATGTTATGCACATGTACCCTAGAACTTAAATTATAATAATAATAAAAAGAATTCTGCAGTGGCTTGTAACAGAACACAAAGTGTCTATTTTATGCATACATAAAATATACACTCACACACACAGACACACAGAGGCATGCACTGCATGATGGTATTTCTGTCAATGATGAACAGCATAGACAACAATAATCCTATGAAATTGTAATGGAGATGAAAAATTACTATTTCTTAGTGATGCAACTGTTGTAAGGCCTTAGTGTAACACACAACTCACATTTTTATGGTGATGCTGGTGTAAACAAACCTACTGCACTGCCAATTATATATTATTATAGCACATACAATTATGTACAGTTAATAATACTTGATCATGATAGTGAAAGACTATGTCGTTGGTTTGTGTATTTACTATACTATACTGTACTTTGTATTCCTACTTATATAAAAAAGAAAAAGTTAACTGTAAAACAGCCTCAGGCAGGTCATCCAGGAGTATTCCAGAAGGCATTGCTATCAGAGGAGATGACATCTCCATCTCTGTTATTGCCCCTGAAGACCTCCCAGCGAGACAAGATGTGGAAGTGGAAGACTGTGGTATTGCTACAGATCCCAATTCTTTGTAGCCCTAGGCTAATGCATGTATTTGTGCCTTAGTTTTTAACAAAAAATTTAAATGTAAAAATTTTCATAGAAAAAAACTTATGGAATAAGGATATAAAGAAATAAAATATTTTTGTACATCTATACAATGTGTATTTTAAGTTGTGTTATTATAAAAATGTCATACAGTAAAAAAATTAAAGTTTATAAAGTAAAAACATTATAGTAAGCAAAGGTTAATTTATTATTGAGGAAAGAAATTTAAAGAAATAAATTTAGGGCAGCCTATTTCTACAATGTTTATAAAGTCTACAGTCGTGTAGTGTCCTAGGTCCTCCCATTTACTCACCTCTCACTCATTGTCTCATCCAGAGCAACTGCTAGTTCTGTATGCTAATAAGTTACTATACAGGTGAACCAAATTTTATCTTTCTATAGTGGTTTTACTGTACCTTTTCTAAATTTAAATGAACAAACACTCACCATTGCATTACCCTGCCTGTAGTATTCAGTAACATGTGGTACAGGTTTGCAGCCCTGGAGCAATAAGCTATACCATATAGCTTAGGTGTGTATTGGGTTGTACCATTTAGGTTTGGGTAAGTACACTCTAGTATGTTTACATAATGACAAATTCAACAAATCACGTTTCTCAGAATGTATCTCCATCATTAAGTGAAGTATGACTACATATAATTATTTTAGAGACCTGAAAAATGTTTGAAGAAGTGATAAATTTCCCATGGTATATATGATATAGCAAGTTTTCTTGTAGTCTTTTTTCCTTTATTTTGATGAAATTCAATTTATATGAATTGTCTTTGATTTTTTTTTTTGCATTTAGAGTTATATCTAAGAAATTGTTGTCTAATACAAACTCAGAAAGATATTCTCTGGAACTTATCTTCTAGACCTTTTAGAGTTTTACACTATGCATTGAAGTTCATGATCTATTTTGAGTATGTTTTCATGTATGTTGTTATATAATGATCATAGGTAATTTTCATATCTGGTTATACAATATTTTAGAATCATATGTTAATGTTCTTTCAGTCTTGAATTTTTTACATTGTTTTGGAAAGCAATTGGACATAAGTCTGTATATCTATTTCTGAATACTGTATTTTGTTCTAGTTTCTTTATTATTATTTCTAGTGCCATTTGTTTTAGATTCTATAAAATTTTCCATACAAAAGACAATAATATGTCTGTAAATAATGACAGTTTTACTTCTTCCATTTTAATATGGTTGTCTTTATTTCTTTTTCTTATTGCATTGGCTAGAAATCTTGTTCAATAAAAAATAAGAGTGAACGAGCATATCCTCGCATTGTTTCTGATTTAGGAGGAAAACAGTCTGTCTTCACATTTAAGCAATATGTTTTTCCTTGATTCCATTTAACGGTTGAGTATTTTTATTGAAGTACATTTATTAAATAAATTTTCATGGACAGTTTTTAAAGTAAAATTTCAATTTATTTAATTGGCATAGGGCTATTAGGTGATCTATTCTTTTGTAAATTTTAGTAGTTTGTGTCTTTCTAAATATTTAAATATTTCATTTAAGTTGTTGAATATACTATTGTAAAGTCGTTCATAATGTTAACACCATATTTTTAATATTCATAGAATTTGTATTGATGTCACCACCTATATTCTTGGTATTGGTACTTTGTACTGTTTGTACGTTATGCCCAATCAGTCAGACTAGAGGTTTATTGATTTATTTTTTAATCATCTTTTTCTTTCATTAATGCTTTCTATCATTTTCTGTTTTCCATTTCATTGACCTCTGATGTCATTATTATTCCCTTTCTTTCTTTAATTTTAATTTTTTAATTTTACTTTAAGTTCTGGGATACGTGTGCAGATTGTGCAGGCTTGTTACTTAGGTATATGTGTACCATGGTGGTTTGCCACATATATCAACTCGTTGTCTAGGTTTTAAGCCTCACATGCATTAGCTATTTGTCCTGATGCTCTCCCTGCCCTCACCCCACACCTGCTGATAGGCCCTGGTGTGTGTTGTTCACCTCCCTGTGTCCATGTGTTCTCACTGTTCTGCTCCCACTTATGAGTGAAAACATGTGGTGTTTGATTTTCTGTTCCTGTATTAGTTTGCTGAGAATGATGGCTTTCAGCTTCATCCATGTCCCTGCAAAGGACATGATCTCATTCATTTTTATGGTTGCATAGTATTCCAAGGGACATATGTACCGCATTTTCTTTATCCAGCCTATCATTGATAGGCATTTGGGTTGGCTCCAAGTCTTTGCTATTGTGAATAGTGCTGCAATAAACATATGTGTGCATGTGTCATTGTAGTAGAATGAGTTCTAATCCCTTGGGTATATACCCAGTAATGGGATTGCTGGGTCAAATGGTATTTCTGGTTCTAGCTCCTAATTTACATTCACACCAAGAGTGTAAAATCGTTCCTATTTCTCCCCATTCTTGCAAGCATCTATTGTTTCTCGACTTTTTTAATAATCAGCATTCTGACAGGCCTGAGATGGTATCTCACTGTGGTTTTGATTTGCATTTCTCTAATGATCAGTGATGTTAAGCATTTTTTCACGTATTTGTTGGTCCCATAAATGCCTTCTTTTGAGAAGTGTCTGTTCACATCCTTTGCTCACTTTTTGATGGGTTTTTTTTTTTTTCTTGTAAATTTGTTTAAGTTCCATGTAGATTCTGGATATTAGACATTTGTCAGATGGGTAGATTTGTTAATTTAAAAAAAAGAAAACAGCTCCTGAATTCATTGATTTTTTTAAGGGTTCTTCATGTCCTTATCTCCTTCAGTTCTGCTCTGATCTTAGTTATTTCTAGTGTTCTGCTAGCTTTTGGATTTATTTCCTTTTGCTTCTGTAGTTCTTTTAACTGTAATGTTACAGTGTCAACTTTACGTCTTTCTAGCTTTCTGACATGAGCATTTAGTGCTATAAATTTCCCTCTTAGCACTGCTGTAGCTGTGTCCCAGAGATTCTGGTATGTTGTCTCTTCATTCTCATTGGTTTCAAAGGATTTCTTGATTTCTGCCTTGATTTCATTATTTACCCAGGAGTCACTTAGAAGCAGGCTGTTCAATTTCCACGCAGTTATGTGGTTTTGAGTGAGTTTCCTAATCCTGAATTCTAATTCAATTGCACTCTGGTCTGAGAGACTGTTATTATTTCAGTTCTTTTGCATTTGCTGAGGAATGTTTTACCCTCAATTATGTAGTTGATTTTAGAATAAGTACCATGTAGCACTGAGAAGCATGTATATTCTGTTAATTTGGGGTGGAAATTTCTGTAGATGTCCATTAGGTCCACTTGATCCAGATCTGACTTCAAGTCTTAAATAGCCTTGTTAATTTTCTGTCTCATTGATTTGTCTAATATTGACAGTGGGGTGTTAACGTCTCCCACTATTATTGTGTGGGAGTCTAAGTCTCTTTGTATGTCTGTGAGAAATTGTTTTAGAAATCTGGGTGCTCCTGTATTGGGCGGATATATATTTAGGATGGTTAACTCTTCTTGTTGAATCAATCTCTTTACCATTACATAATGTCCTTGTCTTTTTTTTTTTTTTTAATCTTTCTTGGTTTAAAGTCTGTTTGTTAGAGACTAGGATTGCTACCCCTGCTTTTTTTTTCTTTCAATTTTCTTGGTAAATTTTCCTCCGTCCCATTATTTTGAAACTTTGTGTGTCTTTTTCACGTAAGATGGGTCTCCAGAATATAGCACGCCAATGGGTCTTGACCCTTTGTCCAATTTGCCAATCTGTGTCTTTTAACTGGGGACATTTAGCCCATTTACAATTAAGGTTAGTATTGTTATGTGTGAATTTCATCCTGTGATCATGATGCTAGCTGGTTATTTTGCACACTAGTGGATGGAGTTTCTTCTTAGTGTCTTTTGCCTGCATATTTTGATGTGTTTTTGCAGTGGCTGGTACTGTTTTTCCTTTTCATATTTAGTGCTTCCTTCAGAATGATGAAATGATGAAATCCATCAGCATTTGTTTGTCTGAAAAGGATTTTATTTCTCATTCACTTATGAAGCTTAGTTTAGCTGGATATGAAATTCTGGGTTGAAAATTATTTTCTTTAAGAATGCTGACTATTGTCCCCCACTTTTTTGTGACTTGTAGAGTTTCTGCTGAGGAATGTGCTGTTAGTCTGATGAACTTCCCTTCGTAGTTAGAAGCTCCAGAAATATGGAATGCTTCACGAATTTGAGTGTCATCCTTGTCCAGGGGCCATGCTAATCTACTTGGTATCGTTCCAATTGTCGTATATGTGCTGCCAAAGTGAGCACCCCTTTCTTTTCTTGACTTTGTATTTGATATTCTCCTTTTCTCTATATCAAATGAGAAATCTGAAGTCATTCATTGAGACCATTTATCTTTTGCTATACAAATGTTAAGAGCTATTACTTTTCCTCTGAGTACTGTTTTAGCTAAATCACATAAATGTTGCTTTTTAGTGTTTTTACTTTTCAGATCTAAATAGTTTCCATTTAATCTATTGATATCCTTATTGAATGATAAATTATTGAAAATTACTTAATTTTAAAACTTTTAAATTTCCAAATATTTAAGTATTTTATTTTGCAATTGACTTCTAATTTAATTTATACATTCTGATAATAGAGTGATATTTTTCTTCTGACTGAAGACATTCTTTAACATTTCTTATAGTGTAAATCTGCTAGTGAGGAATTATTTCAGATTTCAGATGTCTGGAAATGTATGTATTTTGTCTTCATTTTTGAAATATGTTTTCAGTGGTTATAAAATTTTGGATAGATAGATTTTTTTTTCTTTCAGAACTTTAAAGATGTCTTCCCCTTGGGATAGTTAAAGTAGTGTGATAGGTAAGAGGAAAATGGTGTGGGCAGCTTTTATTCAGGATTCTCAGGTTCCTGAGTTTGCTACCTTATTTTGGGGCATAGACATTCATTCTGTTAAATGTGACAACAGGTAATATCCTGAAGCCAAATGTCATAGTGAGTTGCTCTTTTTCCTTTTTTGCAATCTTCTAAAGCCTGTGAAAATCTAAAGTTACTTCTGAATTTTCTCTGCAACTCTTTCTCACTCCACTTATGTTGGGCACCATCTTCATATGACACATCTGTTTATTTAGGTAGTGTATCACTAGTTTAACCTGGAATGAAACTCTTTGATTGTTGACTGCTCAGTATGAGTTGGAGAGGTGGAGCAGAGATGCTAAGCAATTAGAATGAATGAAGTATTATAATGTCCATGACAGTTAATTTTTAAAATATAATTTCAACTCTTATTTTTGATTCTGATGATATAAGTTCAGGTTTGTTAGATGGGCATATTGTGTGACACTGAAGTTTGGGGTACAAATATCCCCATAACTCAGATAGTAAGCATAGTACCCAATAGGTAGTTTTTCAGACTTTTTCCCCCTTCCTCCTCCCCTCCTCAAGTAACCCTCTGTCATTCCCATCTTTATGTCCATGTGTACCCAACACTTAGGTCCCACTTACAAGTGAGAACATTTGGTATTTGGTTTTCTGTTCCTGCATTAATTTGCTTAGGATAATAGCCTCCAGCTGTATCCCATGTTGCTGCAAAAGAAATTATGTCATTCTTCTTTACAGCTGCATAGTATTCTGTGGTGTATATGTACCACATTTTCTTTATCCAATCCAATGTTGATGGGAATCTAAGTTGATTCCACATCCTTGCTATTGTGATTGTGAATATCTGTGATGAAAATACAGGTGGAATAATTTAGTTTCCTTTGGGTATATACCTAGCAACGATATTGCTAGGTTGAATGATAATTCTATTTTTAATTATTTGAGAAATCTTCAAACTGTTTACCGCAGTGGCTGGAGTAATGTACATTTCCACCAACAGTGTATAAGTATTCTGTTTTCAATGCAGCCTCACCAGCATCTTTAATTGTTTGACTTTTTAGTAATAGCCATTCTTATTGGTGTGAGATGATATCTTATTGTGGTTTTAATTGCATTTCTCTGATGATTAGTGATGTTGAACATTTTTTTCACATGTCTGTTGGCCACTTATATATTTTCTCTTGAGAAGTGTCTGCTCATGCCTTTTGTACACTTTTTAATGGGCTTATTTGTTTTTCTGCTTGTTGAATTGTTTAAATTCCTTACAGATTCTGGATGTTAGACCTTTGTTGGATGCATAGTTTTCTCCCATTCTGTAGGTTGCCTGTTTACTCTGTATATAGTTTCTCTTGCTGTGCAGAAGCTCTTGAGATTCATTAGGTCCCATTTGTCAATTTCGGTTTCTGTTGAAATTTCTTTTGAGAACTTAGTCGTAAATTCCTTCCCAAGACCAATGTCCAGAATGATATTTTCTAGGTTTTCTTGTAGGATTCTTACAGATTGAATTCTTGCATTTAAATCTTTAATCCATTTTGAGTTAATTTTTGTATAAAGTTAAAAGTGGAGATCCATTTTCATTCTACATTTGACTAGCCAGCTATCCCAGCACCATTTAATGAATAGGAAATAATTTCCCCATTGCTCATTTTTGTCAATTTTGTCAAAGACCAGATGGCTGTAAGTGTCATGGCTTTATTTCTGGGTTCTACAGCTTGTTCCATTGGTCAATGTGTCTACTTTTATATTAGTAAAGAAAAAACCTGTTTGGGTTACTGTAGCCTTATGGTATAGTTTGAAGTCAAGTAATATGATGGCTCTGGCTTTGTTATTTGTTTAGGATTACTTTGGCTATTTGAGCTCTTTTTGTTGTTGTTTCCATATGAATTTTAGAATAGTTTATTCTAATTCTGTGAAAAATAATGTTGGTAATTTGATAGAGATAGTATTGAATCTGTAGATTGCTTCAGGTAGTATGCTCATTTTCATGATATTGGTTTTTTCCGTCTATGACATGGCATGTTTTTCCATTTGTTTGTGTCTTCTATGATTTCTTTCAGCAGTGTTTTGTAGTTCTACTTGTAGGATTCTTCACATCCTCAGTTAAATGTATTACTAGCTATTCTTTTCTGATTATTTTAAATGGAATTGCATTCTTGATTTGACTCCCAGCTTGAATGCTACTCATACATAGCAATGCTACTGATTTTTGTACATTAGTTTTACATTCTGAAATTTTACTGAAGTTGTTTATTAGCTCTAGGAGCCTTTTGTCTAAGTCTTTAAATTTTATGTAAAATTATGTCATGTCCATGATAGTCTTAATAGGTCTGTTTTTACTGTTTGTTCTGAAACATAAGTATAGTTTGCTTTGGTTTAAATGGATCCATTTTCTCCTGCCTAAGTTGTGGGCTATAGTTTCAGTATTATTTTTTTTTCCTTAACATTTTTATTTCTAGTATACAGAAATTCTTAAAGGTCTCTCTAACAGCATTTTTTATTAAATTTTAAAACATATTTTATATGTTTTTAGGATAACAGTATTCATACCAGTTATTAAATAGTAAAGATATAAAATAGATGTAAGAATATTAGTAAAACAAAAACTGAGTTTCCAATAGAGACTGATATTAAAAAAAGAGAGAGAAACATTTCCCCATATTTGGCCACAGAACATTGTACAGGTTTGGTACATTGTGAGGCTGGTGCAATGAATGTGGTAAGTTTAAGTCAGAGATGCCCAAGATTGGTAGAGTTGTTCAAAAAGATTAACAAGGGCTTGTAAGAGAAGAATTGCAACCATGGAACTGGTTGATCCTGGGAAGAAATGACAGTAGTGCCCCTAAAACATGGTGGTAATGTCCAGTGATGGCAAAGCCAGTTTTAGGAGCAGTGGGACCAGTAGAGGTAACAACGTAAATTAGAAGTGGTGTTCAGTGACCACATCAGAATAGGTGTGAGGTTGCTATGGGGTGATGGTGCTTGGTGAATGGTATGTTGTGAGCAGAAGCAGCTGCACTGGTTAGTAAAAATGGCATTGTTGATAACAATCATGCCAGAAGCTGAATCATAAAATCGAATAAGTAGCATGAAACAATAAACAGCATGTATTGCCAGTGACACTTTGTTCATAATGTGTGAAACACTCTCTAATCAATTCCTATTAGCATGTAGGAAGATATACCAATAAAATGTTGATTGAAATGTTGTTTTTTTTTTCTGTAGAACCATAGCCTTCTATCAATTTATTAATGATTTTGAATTGATTACCTGTGTCCTGGCTCAGACCTAGATTGGAAGATTCCATTTCTTTCCCCAAAGTCACCAATCCAGCTCATATAGGTTTATCAATTTTTCAATAATGTATAAATACGCACTTCAAACTTATACATTTTCTTTTTTGTGAGACAGGATCTCACTCTGCCACCCAGGCTAGAGTGCAGTTGCACAATCATGACTCACCGCAGCCTCGACCTCCCTACCTCAAGTGATCCTCCCACCTCAGCCCCTAGGGTAGCTGGGACTACAGGTACGCATTACTATACCCAGCTAATTTTTTTGTACCGTTTGTAGAGACAGGGTTCACCATGTTGCCCAGACTGGTCTCAAACTCCTGGGATCAAGAAATTCACCTTCCTCGGCCTCCCAAAGTGCTAGGATTACAGGTGTGAGCCACTGCGTCCAACTCCACAGATTTAATTTTCCATCAAGGCAATTAAATATGTGTCCTATTTATGGCTGTAATATACATATATATAGATAGAGATATAGATGTGTGTGTGTGTAGTTTCTTCAACTTTAAGGGAAAAAGTGATGTCTGGTACAATTGAATTCTCTAGATAAGTGTAATGCGTTCTTGTTCATTTAGGAAAATATTTGGGCAAGAACCAGTTCAAGCCCAACAGATAAAGCTATGGGAGTGTAGCAAATATTAATATTCTACTAACATCTTCTCTTGATTCCTTTATCATTTTCTTACAGTCTGGTACCCAGTGTGTTTTCTGTCCTTACTGCTAGCATCTGCATCTCTTTTTGAAGGAATGCCCTCAGGCTTCTGGAACCCACTTTTCCTACACACTGAAAGAGTCAGAAGTCCTTGGAAATGTATATCTCTTTGGGTGCCGCCACTTTTTTTATAACTAAAAGGTGCAGGAAAGTAAATTGTCTCCTCACCCCATTGATGGGTAAAATGCTGAGCTATGAATTATAATCTTCAGAGCTTCCCTGAAGTTTGAGTCTGCTACTTTTTTGGAATTTTGCTTGATTTAATACCATAATCCAGGATTTCTATGACACTTTCTGGCTCCCAGAGACACCTTTGTCCAGTTCTTCTGGACAGAAGTTGGAGTTGTCTTATTGTTTCAGTCTTCCGTGATATTGTGTGGTTCCATGTACCTTGGCCAACTTTGAGATAAAATGACAAGAGAAAATCAAAGAAAAAATAATGAGTATTCACTTCACACTCTGGACAACAGAGGTTCTATTTCCTGGTTTCTCTGGTCTCAGATAATTATTTCTCAGCATTTTGAGTACCTGATCATTTTTGCTGTGGCAGTACAATTCTGTAGTTGGTTAGAACCAAATATAGCCAGCCTTGGTTAGGACCAAGAAAGGAAAGGGCAAACAACAACAACAAAAATAAGCAAAGCACATAGATCCTCTTTCCAAACTTCTACATGGACCAATCCCTTTTCCCACCAAAATTATAACTAGAAATACATGGTATCTCTTAGAGTTTTGCTGTCAGCTTTTACTGGACAGTTACTGGATTCAGCCCACCCTTGGGTCAAGGCAGAGAGGCAAAGTTAGAATGGCCTCTGCTCCCTGAGAAAACTCATACTTACTAGAGTTTAGTACTAAATTTTTTACTTTAGTTCCCAATTTACCTGTTATGATTTTATTGTTTTATATGTTTTAGAGTACTCATATAATTTTAAAATATTTTGTCTACAATTTCAGTTGTAATCACTGGGAGATGGAAGTTGTGCTTACTCCATCTTGACCTAAATTGTCTTTATAGTTTTTATCTTTCTGTTGAAATTCTTTAACAGCTCATGTCTTTTGTCCACCTTTCTAGATTTAAAAACTATATATTTTTGTGGGTATTTTAAAATCCTTGTTTGACAATTCTTACATCCAAGTCATCATCGAGTTTAATTGTGTTGATTGATTTCTCTCTTGCCTTTTTTGTGTGTCTTTTGATTATTTTTAAACTAAATGCCTGATATTGTGTAAAAAATGGCATTTATGTCCAGACGTAGGTGCTCCTCGTATTATCTCAGGCTGTTAATCTATGTGTGTATGTTGTGGGAGGGATGAGTGACTCTAACAAGTAATTGAGTTGGATTGATATTTTTCTTGTTGCTATCATTTCCTTCAGTGCACTGCAAACTTCAGATTCCTCCAGTGGTGAACTGCTTTTGCTTTGTGCTTAGTGTGGGGCCTAGGGACTCTCTCGGAAGTAGTGAAGCATGTCTGGGCCCAGGGGACAAAGTTTCTTGTTGTCCCTTCTCTCAGTGGCATAAGTTTTGGCTTTATATGAAAAAGATGTATAAAGGGAATGGACAGTGTTTTATGTTTGTTCTGGAGTCAGACGTGTTCACTACAGGCATATCTGTGCCACCTAGGGAAGCACTTTTCCTGCCTTGATTTGAGCACCTGAAAGTGGCCTGTGAAAGATAACTTTCGAGTGGATGTGAACTCCACTCTGCTTTTGTTTATTCCTAACTGGTAACTTCCTTTTGTGTTTTGTCAAAGGTGAAATGGTTTCTGTGTCTCATCTCTATTTGGAGGGGTGTTTCACTCTTTGGAATCCAGTTCACTTAGGTTCTTGTGGCTTCAGATCTCTGACGTTTCCATAAAGAATTATGATTTTGTAAATTAAATTTTTTTCTTACTGTTACAATTTTGTTTTCAGCTTCCAACTTTTAATGCAGAAGCAGAACTCTAATAATTATTTGAAAATTTTCCCTTTAGCTGCAGTGTAGAGAATCTATTTTAGTGAGGCCAGTGTAGATTGGGAAAATTAATTTAGAGGCCCATTATTTTGGATATAAGTTATAAGATGCTATTTTTGAAGGTCTATATACCATAGGAGAGTCAATAAGATAGATATTTACTTTTAACAGTTTTAGATTAAATATTATTCTCCAATAATTAAGAACCATAGTATTGGGGAAACAGTTTCGACTTATCTTCTTGATCTATCATCATAAATTGTTTGTTTCTATCTCTCGATTCAAAATGCCTTTCTACCTCCTCGATCATGAATAAATCCTAGCTAACAGGAAGGGAGAAAGATCAAAGGGAATGTAAACACCTTTCATTTTAAAGTCCCAACACAAAAGTTAAATCTGTTTCTTCTTGCATCTTGGTAGATAGAATTGATTTGTGTGCCATACTTAGCTGCAAAGGATACAGAACATTATAGTTTTTAACTGGGAACCAAATACCCTGGAAATTTAATACAGATGTAAGACAGAATGGATGCAAGCAGGACACCTTATTAGTCATCACCATGGTCTGTCTTTTCCTGACTAAATATCCATACTCACCCTTTTCCCCCCACACAAAAGGTATTCACAAATTATGAAAGGAGAAAATATCAGTGTTCCATATAATATATGCATTTAGTTCCAAGTCCAGGTTGTATCTTCTCATGACCAAGTGACCAATAAACTAAAAAAAAAAAACAAAAAAAAATTATATGTAATCTTGAGCCAAGTCAATATATAATGATGCAGTAAGAAACATGACAAACTGTATTTTATATTCTATTTCAGAAAGGTAAGAATAGAATATATATAGTTGTCACAGTTACATGTCAATGTTAAAAATCTGCTGTGCAGAAACTCCAGAGACTTTCAACCTTGACAGCAGGATACATTTTTTTAGAAAGAAAAAATAAAAACTTTTCTTTTTTATTATGCCTCATGGCCTCCATGCTCTCACAATAAAATTTGCTGTCAGGGACAAACTCTCTCGTGTATTATCCTCTGTGACCATATCTGTAGTGGCATTGTGCAGTATGCTGCTAGTGTCTACACACTTTTGATGACTCTTTCCGCTACTGTGGGCTTGGAGATCCAGGGCTGGCTTTAAGAGTCAAATAGACGTGGGCTTTGACAGGTCAAACTGATTAGGTTTTTGGCAACAGAATTTTTCCAAAATCTTATTGGACTTTCACTCTGTATGCTTCCACTCCTTTTCATGTGATAGTAACCACATGAAAAAAGCTTATCTTCACATAGTTCCTAACTCCAGGGATTACACTTTTCAATTGACTGGTCTTTGTGTATGGCCCATTCACCTCAACTTCAAGTTAATGATACTTACCTTATGGGTGTCATAAACAACAGATTTGTGGGAAGGCAACACCTGTAAACTGAGGAGAGATATTGGGGATGTTGGAATTTAAAAGACTTTGACACAGATACTTTTGAAGTAGCTGAGGTGAGAGAGGATGGGGTTTAGAAAAAGTTGGTAGAAGGTGAAATTGAAAGAAGAGGCAATATTTGATATGTATTTTGGAGGTAAGGCAGATAAAATAGGCTACTGGATTATATACTGAAAGACAGAGAAAGAGAAATTCACAGAAGATGTCGAGGGTTTTGACCAAAACAATTGGTTTGATTGTGACGCTATTGACACAATGAATGATTGAGAAAAAGAAATATGTACAATGAGAACCAATGTTATTCTGGAAAATTTCTACTTGGTCCTTGGGTTTTACCACTGTATTCTTTATAAACTTGTTTAATCATACTTTTATTCTTTCTCTTGCATATTCTGAAAGCATAATTAATTCTAATATGCTATGCTATTTTTTGGTAGTTTTTTGGACTATGGAGTCAAGTTTAAGGTATGATGTGCTTTCATCAATTTCTTTTTTTTTTTTTTTTCAGATTTGAAGTTGAACTCTTTCTTTTTTTATTTTCTACTCTCATGTACCAACACTCACTTCTTGCCTGTGTTGTGATACGAATTTTAAAAGGTCCCTCATTCTGCTATAATCAGCCAGCTAAAACATCCTTTATATGCACAGAATAATTTTGCTTTTTTGTCTTCCAAAAATGCATACATGACTTTTAATGATGGCACTGAGAAAAGTCATCAGTAGATATGTACAAAATATAATCAGTGTTTTTAGCAGAAATAAGTGAGAACTCATAATTTAGGGACACTCTTCTAAGATCCACCATGCCAGAGTCATTAAAGAATCAGGTATGACATGAAAAAAATGAAGTCTGACTTCATCCCTTGCGAGGTGATCATCTAATCTTCTGTTCTCTTCTAACTTTCCTTCCTATATTCCAGAAAAAAGACAGGAAATCTTTGGGAATCTTTTATAAAAATACAGATTAAATTAATAATATAGTCATTAAACCACAGGTGAAAATACCCTATATAAAAGATTGGTAAGATGTTTTATATTATTGTATCAAGATTCTTAACAGTGTTTAACAATTAGAGGGAACATAAATAATCACTAATTGTGCACAATATACTGCAGTGAAATAAGAGACTGGTTATAGTTCTATTTTTTAAACATTTTTTCTTTAACGGCTTCAAATGGTACTGAAAATTATTTCATAAGTGAATATTACTTCCTCTTTCAAATAGTAAAATAAATGGTCTATAAAGAGAACCAAAAAGAATAAAAGGAAAGTTACAAAATATTGAAAGAGTTGCTTGTGTCAGTTTAGATTTTAAACTACAGAGTTCCTAGCCTAAGCCTTTATAAAATGACTTTAGACACTGGGCTATTAAAAAATATGTGTTCCCCCTAGAGTAATAGCTATGATGTTCATCTTATCTACTAACTAATTATAAGAATGATTATTTTGGTATTTTCATGAAGCACTTTGTGTTATTCCTTAGGAGTAATAATTCTCCTTACCAGGGTAGGATTTTCCTTTATAGTTGCTTATACTTCTTTCTTCAGATAGTTCCTTAAACACAGTCTAATAAAATGCCTATTACTAGCATGGAAAGCAAATGTAAGCCTTATTCAGCAGACATAATATTTTTCCCAGTAATAGTGTTTATATTGAAAACAAACTCCAAAGTGTTTGATGAACCTCTATATGAGAAATAAATGATCCTTTGGGAACACAGAAAAAACTAGAACTTCAATTTGTGTTAATTACGTAATCTGAAAATAAGAAAGAATTAAGCTGTACTAACAATATCTATATTGACATAAGAAATTTTATTATAGGAATATGTTCATTTTGTTACACAAATGAGGCATTTATGATTGACAGGTGTTTTCTTATTTTTTTATATTGGAAAATTAAATTCTGCATAGTAGAATTACCAGAACACGAAAAAGTAGGTGGCAGAAATAAAGCATGATGTCATCAACTTAGATAATAATGTTAGATTTTTAAAATTGGAGTATTATATAAAAGTATGGGATGTTGACAATGATTGAACATGGTCCTATGAATAAATTATTTTTATCCTGCTGTCTCAATTTTTAAAAAATGGCTCTGATCTCATATTTCTAACTCTAAGATGTTGAAGCTAAATCTTTGCTTGGGTTTAAAATCAGGCAACATATTTTTATTATACAACCAGCATTTTTGGTACATTAAAATGATGTCTAATATACAAAAAAAGTGTTCACTTATAACTTTACCCTTGCAACAAAGGAAACTTTGTTTTATGTGCTCCTTTTGTCATACTATATAAGGCTACATACTTTTTATATTTGATACACTTTTCTATTTTATTCATTTATAAACCAAATTTTATATTATAATGTTGTTTGGAGGGCAAAAAAGAATAAAGTGAAGTTCCTCTAGGTATTTCAGAGATACAGAAATTGTTGGTATAGTCAAAATTTGAGATGTCTTTTGGAATTTAAAGAAACCTTCATTCCATGTTACTTATTTTTTCACTTAGAAGTTCTCTGTTCCAAGTCTATCTCTCAATTATTGAGCAAGAGATTAAGGATATAACAATAAAACAGAGATTCATAAATTTGAGTTTAATGCTTCATTTGTCCAAAAGTCTTTTGCAGAATACATTGGTTAAAGCATGAGAAACTTTGCAAAAGTTTTACTTCATAGAAACTATAAAAAAATGATTGGAAGGATGAGTCCATAAAATCCCTGTTGGAAAGGATTATTTCACTGGAGGAAATTAATAGTTTATAGAAGTTTGGCACTCCAGGGACCTTGGAGGTCATGGAGCCCTTGACAGAGATCTAGGAAGTGACAAATATAAGCCGCTGTGTAGAGAGACTCTGTCTCAGGAGGGATTAGATTTATAGCAACTAAAAGAGACTCAGAACTACAAGATTTCGGAGAAGGAAACCTGGAAAAAATTAAGTTCCCTCTGACAGATAAAGCAACAGAGAAAGGATTTTGTTTGCACAGGATTTTAGAACACTGGAAATAGTTTGGCCCTAGCGGAGTCCACACCAATTTCCTGTCCGATAAGACAGAGGTCATTTGACGTTAACTCCATCAATAACTTTTCTATCACAAAATCTGCCTGTGGCATCTTCCTTTTTTCTTGTTTTATCAAAAATAATATTTCTGATCTAACTTCTCTCCACTTGTGTTGTCGACTTTTTTCTTCCTGTCTTTGCAAAGATGGAGATTTAGGAATCATTTCTGTCTTTCCTTGCAATCTCCAAACCACTTTTCAACACTCTACTAAAAATCTTCACCTGTAAGTTTCACTAGTAACTCAAATTGGGACCTTTGAAATAAAGCTCATTATCTTCCTCACAACCTCAAATCGATTTTTCACTAGACGCTACTCTTTCTGAGAACATAGCATTACTTGAACAGCCACTTTCCCAAAGAAGGAATCCAAATAGCTGATAATCATATAAACAGTGCCAATACATGTTATTCATAATTAATGAAATGCAAATAAAACCACAACATCCTAGTATTGACATGTTAAGATAGCTCAAATTAAATATCGGCAAGGTCTAATTGAACAAAAATTAATGACAACTCTCATATGAACTGGTACGAGTATAAATTGATATGGGTTTGAAAAATAGTTTGATATTATAAGGTAGTTACTCTTGGCACCATTCACAACTTTTGACCCAGAAATTACACTCCCATGCTTATACTCATGATAATATGCTTGACAAAAATTATTACAAGAATGTTTACTGCAACATAAATCATAGCTCCAAAGAAGAGTGGATAAGTATATTGTGGTATATTCATGCAAAATAATACCTTCCATCAGTGGAAGCAAATCAACTGCATAGCACAGATGAGTCTCACATAGCATAGATGCCATAGCACAGACAAGTCTCACAAACATGATATTAAGTAATGGAAATCAGACGCAAAAGATTATGTACTGTGTATTTCCATTTATATGTAAAGTTGTGAGTACTGAAAATCTAAAAGTTAGTGGAAATTCAATGAATTTTAAATACGTAGCTGAATAAATGAATGCTCTCTCCTAAGCCTATAATATTCTTGTTTGCTTTGTCTAGTCTTCCCTTACACATACTTCAAGCCCCAAATCACAGCTTAAAGACAAGACATTTTTCATCTTTATGCTCTTAGACCTTATAATTCCTATGTCACAGAATGTATCACCATGTTATAAGTATCTTTTGACAAGATCGTTTTGTTAATTTATCTTTGTAGTTTTCATCTTCTCCTCTCCCACCCCCTATTTTCTAGCATGTAGCCTGAGACATGGACCTGTGTAACAATGCAATTGGTTTTTGAAATAATAAATGTTATTTAGCCTGAGTATTTGATGTCCTCAATAATATATCTTTCAAATGCTATCTACTATTACATTTATGTTTCCATTCTTTCAAGTGCTTTTATATATGAAAATATAGAACAATGCATTTTCATTTAATTATTTTATTCATGCTTTTTCTCTTTCTCTCTACTAATACCTTTCAAATTTATCTTGATTAGGCAAGAGATCCCTTGATCTCTTAAATAAAATATGATTTCTCCCTACATGATAAAATGCTTGTCACACATTCTCTTTGATTTATATAAAAGTAATGTTAATCACAGCACTATTCACAATTGCAAAGACATGAGTTTACCTATGTAACAAACCTGCACTTCTACATCTGAACTTCAAATAAAAGTCAAAAAAAGTAATTGTGTATCTTTCTTATACTTCATGTTGGACTCTAAACTGCTTAAGGCTTGGGACAATTTATTAATGATTCCTTTGTCCCTTTATTGCCTAACTCTGCATGTTTCACATGGCAGGAATTTAGTAGAACTAAACTGAATTTCGCTGAATTAAACTAGCTAAGTGTGCCCTGTACTGAAATATTGTTACACAGTACAAATTAAAATGTGAGGTAAGAAGATTTTTAAGATCTAAGAAGCAATATCAAGCAGTAAAATCTGGTGAGTTGAATTTAAAAATTTAACTTAATATGTATTCATTTCTAAATGAATAAAAGATGTTCTGCTAAATGTTGAAAGGCAGTACTTCCTAAGTTATCTATAATGATGGACTACGCTATTTAAACTCCAATTTATTGTAGAGCAATTCTTTTGAAACACAATAAAATTGATTACAAGAAACTAAATTGTAAAAGCCAAATTATGTGAAATACAAGTCTAAATTTTATTAGTAGATACAACAGATACAATATTTTAATTAAAACAAATAAGATATCATATATAGGCAAGTACAAGAGTTGTAAAACTGTGGCTACTATGTGCTGAAAGCCTGTGTATAGGTGATTAACATAATTTTATATTGTAACTTTTTTGTTCCACACATATAAATAAATGAGTGATATAGCAATTGCTCAAATTAAATGCTTATGTAAGACACTTTGAATAAATACTGCTTATATCAATATTTAAATTTTTTGTAACAAATGAGATTTTTTGTTGTATTTAATTTATTTAATCTAAATTACATAAATAACAGTGCTACATGTGTTGCAAATATACGTAAATAAACAGGTTTTTCATTTCATTTTAATGAAAGAGAAACCCATCTCACAGAATTATATTGTAAGGACTTAAAGAGATTTTAATGCAGTTTCATGACCCTCATAATGTTGGGTTTTGTTTTTCTACAAAATGAAGCAAGGGGACTTCATTTTGAAATCATTGAATTCATTTTCAATCCTTCATTAGTAGCCAGTTCAGTAATTTAATTTTAATATTACAGTTTAATTTAAAATCAACTTTTGATGAGATAGATTCTGTATTTGTGAATCTCTTATGTGTGAATCTTCCTTCTTCTTCCTCTTTTGTAAAAATATTCTTTGTACAAATTTTGTAAAAATATTCTTCTTCCCATTTTGTAAAAATATTACTACAGTAAAATGAAAAAGACAGAAAATCCCACAAAACCAGTGTATAAAGAATTGTTCGAAGGGAAATAACCACCAGTTCGTACAGCAAAGCATTGCCAAGTGCCCCAGAAGCCCTTCTAAATGTCCTATTCTGAAATAAATTCCTGTCTCTTTCCAAAACAATTTAATCCTTTTAAGGTACAATAATTTCCTACTAAAAAGTTTTATTACACAAAGGCACATCACTAGACAATATCACTTAATCATGTCAATTTTTACTAACTGATATATTTTTTGTCTTATTCAATGTAACCCTCATCTCTTTCTTTGTCTTACAATTTATCTCTTGAAGGACCCTGGTGTTTGACCTAGAAAATTTTCCACTATCTGGATTTTGCTGGCTGCACAGTCACAGTACATTTTAACATGATTCTCTGTCTTTTGTATTTTCTAAAAGTTGGCAACTGGATCCAGAAGTTTAATCAGACTCAGATCCTTTTGTCAAGACTAAAGGGCGTGTCGGGCAAGACTACAGGAAACATAAAAACTCCAGCCACCTCTCTATTTGTAACATTAGCATTACAACATTTGTAATGTTGAGGCTTAATGTGCAGATTTACTAATTCATTGTGGAAGGGGTTATAAAATGGTGGTATTATAATTCTACCATTTCTTTTTAATATTTTCATAAAGATGTGCTTTTATTTCATTATGTGATAATACAATTTATAAAGGAAAGGGAGGTTAAAAAATCTATCATTTCCCATTATTCCCCAGCTTTCAAGATGATGGATAAATTTCTTATCCTCTAAAATTGATAATTTTGTTTTTTCATAAAAATATTGTGGGCTCATAGATTTAAGCATGTTTTATGGGTAACAATCCATTGCAATTTTTATCATTGTTGAAGCTCAAGTTACTCAATTTTTTAACAGTGATAGTCTCTCTAATTTAGCTTGTGATTTTATTTCAAATGAGACTGGCAGTTTTCAACAGCTGATTCTTCCTCATGATCTGGCATGACAAAATATTATTGCACCATCTTTTACATTTCCTGCCCTAAACCTGTAATTAGCTATTTTTTCAAGAGCTCTATGAAGTTAAAAATGGTATTTTAATATTTTTAGATGGTAGCCTTTTATTATTAAAAGGCTGTATCTGGACTTTCTAAGATGACAGAGATGTTAAAAATTATCTATGTAGCTAGCTAGCTATCAAAATTAATAATTTTATATTGTCAATTTAGTTTGACTTTTTAATGGACTCGTACAGTATTTATTCTTTTGTGTCTAGCTTATTTTTCCTCAGAATACTGGTTTTGAGATTTTTCCATGTTGTTGCATGTATCAGTCAATTTCTTTTTATTGAGGATTAGGATTTTACTTTATAGTTATGCTATAGTTCAAGGTTTGTTCATTTGATGATGGACAATTGAGTTAAGCTTTTCTTATTATAAACAAAGCTGACATAACCATATATATATAAACCCTTGTATGGGTATATACTTTTATTTCCCTAAAAGTAGAATAGCTGGTTACATGGCAGACATATGTTTAACTCTTTAAGAAATAGCTGAAATATATTCTAAAGTTCTTGCAATACTTTACATTCAAATTCACAGTGTATGAAAATCTGAGTTTTTCTACATCTTCATCAACATTTGATTTTGTTAGTCTTCAATTTTAGTCTTTTAATTGTTCTTCACTAATTGTATATAGTATTTTATATATAATATTATATAGTATTAATATAATAATATAATATTAATATTAGGTAGTATTTTATATATATAATTGTATATAGTATTTCAATTTTAGTCTTTTAATTGACTGTTCTTCACTACATTACATATAGTATTTTAAGTCTTGGAAATCGAAAATGCTACTTTGTGGTAAGTCCTGAAAGAACAATGTTTCTTTCATATTGGATTCTTTTGGTTTTTACCTTATTTCTTTATGCTTTATATGTACATCAAATTTAAATCATGATGGCTTCCTTGCTTCATTAGGCAGCATACTACTCTAAACACCACCCGGCTATTTATCACTGTATCATTAAATATAATTACAAAACTTAACTCGATATATAAAAATCAGTATTTCAGATTTCTAGGAATATAAATGATCCATAGTATAAGCCTCGGCCAACATGTAGGAAGAGGCAGATGAAAAATATTGAGGCACCATAAGCATGAAAATAGCAGATGATTCAGCTGTAATTTACGTCTCAGTTAATATGGGCGATTGAAGAGAAGGCATTTGAGGTGTCTGACGTACAGTGTATGGCCAAAAATAATCCTATAAAGATCTGGAGAATTAAGCGGGTGCCAAGAAGTGAGCCATAGTTTCATCATGTAGTAATATTAGATGGTGTTGGAAGATCAATGAATGAGTAGTTAATAATTTTGATTAGTGGATGTGTTTTGTGGGTGTTGGTCGTTAGTGTTCTTATAGTTGAAATACAACGATGGTTTTTCATATTTTTAGTCATGGCTATAATCCATGTGGGAATAATGGTTCATGCTTTATTTTTATTGAGTATTCTTTTGGTTACAGGGCTTGTAGGTTTTTCTTTGAAACCTTCTCTCTATTGAGGCCTGGGGCTAATTGTTAGTGGTGCTGTGGGTTGTGGTATTGTGTTGAATCTTGGTGGAGCTTTTGTGGGTTTAATAGTCTTTTTGATTTGTTTGGGTGGTACGATGGTTGGTTGTGGTTATACTGCGGCGATGGCTACTGAGGAGTATCCTGAAACATGAGGGTCAAATATTGACATTTGAGGGGATTTATTATTAGGATTATTAATAGAGTTGCTGTCCGTACAGTTGAGTGTGATGGGGCAGTGATCACGATTGATTTTAATAGCATAGGGAATTGAATAATTTTTGAGGGTGAGGGGGCAGGGCTGTTGCATGAGCATTCTGTGGGTGTGGCTGCCTTATGTAGTTATGGGTGTTGATTAGTGGTAGTTGCTGGTTGATCACTGTTTGTTAGTATTTATGTTGCAATTGAAATTACTCGGGGTAATAGATTAGATAATTAACAGTACGGTTTGAATGGATGGAATTTTTAAAAAAGAGAGAAAATAGAGTTTAGGCTTTTTTTAGTAGATACAGTAGTGGAGGCTTAAATTTGGGTTTGTGAAATGGTCTTTGGTATAGATTTTTCTAGTCAAATTAGGTCTAGTAGAAGTGAAGCCAAATTTTGGCTTGTGGACGACTTGAGTGGGGGAGTTGAACAGTGAATTGTGGCTGAATAAAAACCTAGTATGTTGCAGAAATTGAATATCTGTAATGGGTGCTTTAGTTTAAGGTTATTAGTTATGAGATTAAACTCCATTGCTAATAAGAGCCCTAAGATGGTCACACGTAAGGCTGTGAGTTTTAGGTGGAGTGGTATAGTCGTTGGGGCAGCTGAAGTAGGAGTAATACTGTTGATGATAAGAAATCCAGCGAAGATACTGCCGATTGTTAGGCATTTAACTGAGCTAATTAGGAAGGGATTCTTTTCATTAATAATAATCAGAGTTGAGAAGCAAGGTTGTCCTATCAGAGCGAAGACAATAATTTGGGTACTATACACAGGTGTCAATGAGTTGGCAATAAGAGTAATAGAAAGGGCTCAGGCGTTGGTCTATGATGTATTTACTCTAAAGACTTTCGATAATAAGGCCTTTAGAGCAAAAGCCTGTGAGGAAAAGCACACCTGTAAGTGTGAGGCTACCAATAATAAGGGAGGAGGAAGTGAAAGGTAAAGTCTTGATTAATCCTCCTATTTTTCGAATGTCTTGTTCATCATTGAGATTATGGATGATGGACCCTGAACATATAAATAATATAGCTTTAAAAAGGCATGGGTGCAGATGTGAAGGAATGTTAGGTGTGGCTGATTAATGCCAAATGTGACTACTAGAAGGTCCAGCTGCCTTGAGGTGGAAAATGCTACCAGTGTTTTGATATCGTTTTGTGTTAAAGGGAAGATTGTTGTAAATAAGGTAGTAGTGGCCCCTAGGCATAATGTAAAGGTTTGCATCAATGGATTATTTTCTATTAACGGGTAGAAGTGGATGAACAGGAAAACTCCTGCTACAACTGTAGTGCTAGAGCGGATAGAGCTGAGACTGGAGCTGGGCCTTCTATAGCAGATGGAAGTCAATGGAGACTAAATTGAGCTGACTTTCCTGCTGCTGCTAATAGTAGGCTAATTAATGAAAGGGAGACAGAGATAAGACTTAGAATAAATGCTTGTTGAAAGTCTCATGTGTTGGAGAATAAGAGGAATCATGCTACAGCTAAAATAAAGCCAATATTGCTGATGCGGTTGTACAGAATTGCTTGGAGGGCTGTACCATCAGCCAATTAGTAAGAACGATATAATTCCTACACCTTCTCATCTGATAAAGAGCTGAAAGAGATTGTTGACAGTAAGCAGAATTAATATCGTGATGAGGAAAATAAGTAGGTATTTGAAAAATTGATTAATGTTAGGATCTGAATTTATATATCATATTGAAAATTATTCAATAGATCAGGTAATGAATAATGCTACTGGGATAAATATTGTGGATAAGTAGTGTAGTTTGAAGCTTAGTGAAAGTTTAAGAGTTTGGATTGTCATTCAATGTCAGTTTGAGATAATGACTTCTTGGTCTGGACATATAAACGTAGGGATGAGGCTAATGATGAAGGCGCATGCAATAGATATTTTTATGTAAAATGGGTATGAATCTTTTTCTGCAGGGATTGGCTAAGGTAGTAATAATCAGTAAGATTAAGGAAATTAGGGCTATTATAGTAGTGGAAAAATACATGCTTGTTACTTTTATCTGGAGTTGCATCAATGCTTTTGGTTCCTAAGACCAATGGATGACTCTAATCCTTTAAAAGTTGAGAGAGCCATGTTGTTAGGCATGAGTCAGCAATTCTTGCATACTTTCTCTGTAGATAAGAAGTTGCAGGCTTCTATTATTAGATTCACAATCTAATGTTTTGGTTAAACTATAACTACAGCATGAAAATCCCATGATAATTTTAGGGTATAAGGATAATAGGAAGATAGGTGCAAAATGTATAAATATTAATGTATTTTCTCATGTAAAGGAAGGTTTCATAATGTTAATATAATATGTAAGTGTCCCTAGTTGTGTTGTGATTAGCATATGTAGGGCGTAAAGGGATGTAATTAGTATATTAAGTCCTATAACACTGTAGTGATATTTGATTAGGAGAATGAAACTATAGTTTCAAAGAGTTCTCCTACTAGATTAATCGTAGGGGGTTGGGCAAGGTTGATGAGATTTGCTAGAAGTCATCAAGAGGCTGTTAGTGGAAGCAGAGTTTGAAGGATATTTGCTTTTATATTTCTGATGTGAAAAGACTGTGGTCATGATTGGGTAACCTGAAGAATCTGGAGTACTTTATATTATTCTAAGTAGCCTTGTTTTAACATCTTACAGATATACAAAAGAAACCTAAATAGTTGTGCCTCAATATCTCTCAGAGTATTGAAGTAAGCCTTTTTCTACTTTATTTCTGTAGTTAAATTTTTGTGGGACCATAAATTTAAGAGTATTCTATGTAGATCCCATGTGAAATTCTAAATGAAGCCACTGAGGGGAGCTCTAACCTAGGTAATAGATTTTGTAAGCGCTTCCATCTCTTAGGTGGGAGAAGTTAACAAGAATTTGTATAAAATCTTCAGTTTTAAGTTTTATTCATGAGAGGACTGAAGAATACAGTTTGCCTTAAATTTACAACAATACTTACTACTTTCCTCTGTCATACTTTTCTGTAGTTTTGAGTATTCTGAAATGAAAATGAATTGATGTTAATGTATACGTGTATATATGTTAGGTTACAGAAATTGTGAAAACATAGATAAAGACATATTGCAGCAAGTTTTTGGCTCCTCAGTGGGAATTTTGGCATTCTATGTTCCTGAAGCTTGTATTTTAGATGTGATGTAGAACCTCTCAATGCTCATTAATTGCTACCCACTCCTGGTGATTCATTTTTGGAACAAATACTCAGAACAAATCCAAAATGTATTTTTAATGGCTTTAAAAATGTAAAAAATAAAAGTGAATGACTTAAAATGTCATTTTAAATTATTAAAATGTCAACAAGTATAATATTAATTAAAAATAAAATTTGATTATTGTCAAAAAAATTGCCGTTAGAGAAAAGGGCTAAATTTTAAAAATCAGGTTTTATTATTACTTTCTAATAATGGAAATTCAAAAAGACTTTTCTCAATTTTGGCAGTTGGAGGAATATTAGCTGAACAATACAGTAATTTGGAAAATTAAACTTTTACTTTTGAAGCAAATTCTCCAAGAGGCACAGACTGTATGTTTCTAAGAAACCAAGCCTCTCATGATTTACTCTTCATTCTCATAGGTAAATATCTATTCTACTTTTTTTTTTTCAGCGAGATTAGGACTGATACTTGTTCCTTGAAAAATTATCTCATGCATTCACCAAGTATAACTCAACACATTCTATGGATCCAATTCTGTATAAATGTCCTTGAGCCTTAATGTGTAGATTCTAGGACTTTGTGAATTTGGGTTGGAGAATCTGAACTAATGTAGTCATATGAACAACATATTGTGACGGTAAATTAATATTCTTCATTGGCAATTCACACTGAAGAGGCTTCATAACTGTTAGTACTTTCATAAGTTGTGAATACATAGTGGTTGTTGGGTGACTGTCTCTTGAAATGCTGAGAGGAGGCCTTACTTAGAGCTAACATGACTAATTAGGTGACATTCTGTCTTCCTGAACCTTACATTTCAGATGTAATGTAGAACCTCTCAATGCTCATTAGCTGCTACCCACTCCTGGTGATTCATTTTGGAACAAATAATCAGAACAAATCTAAAATGTATTTTTAATGGCTTTAAAAATGTAAAAGATAAAAGTGAATTACTTATTTGCATAGGCATTTATATATTTTTTTAAATTTTTGTTTGAAAGGGAAAAACGTAGAAAAGAATCAGAGATTAAAATGTAGAAACCTAATTGCTACTGCTTCAATATGATCCTAAGAACAAGACACCAGAAACTTTTAGGTATGTCTCAGAAGAAGAAAAATAAAAAAGTGTACATCAGTGTTGCTTAAAGAAGAATCATTTCCTAGAGTGGGCACCGCCTCACACTATTTTCTTCTGTCAACTCTCGGAGATGCTTGTTTTGCAAAACCAAGCCTCCATCAGAAAACTAATTACTAAACTGTCTGTGGAATAAAGGGTTTAGTTTTCAAACATCGGCATTCTGGAAAAGCATGCTGGTCACTTATTGGAAAAAATGTTGGGCAACACAATCAATATTATTTTCCATATAGGTAGTAGTCCTCCAAGTGGGGTGGGATTTTACATTCTTTTGTTTTACAAATACTTATTTCTTACATGTTCCAGGTAGTCTTCCAGGTGCTAAACATACAAGGGTGAATGAAATAGAATTATATTGCACATAATATCAGATAATAGGGTAGATTAACTACAAAATGACTCTAATCTTTCACCCGATTCTTCATAAATAGTGTGACTTTAAAGGTCTTCCTTTAAGGAAGTGGAATCTATTTCTCATTTCTTGGCTCTTGGCTGTCCTGTGAACTGCTTTGGCAAATAGTTATAGTGAAAGTGATGTGTGAGTTTCAAACTTAGGCCTCAAGATTCCCTGTGTGCTTCTGCCCTTTCTCAGAACCCTGGCACCTCCATGAAGAGAAACCTAGGATAGGTGGCACTTCCATGATAAGAGACTATTTGGTAAAGCAGCAAGTCATCCCAACCCTTCTGATGAATCCATACTAGAGCAGATATTAGTCACCCCACTCTCAAACATATTGGAGAGCTGAGCAAATATTAGCAGAACTCTGTACCAGACCTCTATCTAACCAAAGCTACATGTTTGAGCCCAGGCAAGACAGTAAAACCTGCGCAACCAACTTTAGATGTGACTTTGAAGTGGTTTTCTTACACCGCAAAAACTGATACAGACGGTATACTTTCTTTCAGAAAATATATATTAGTAAAAGAAATATATACAAAATACTTTTGTTTAGAATTGGTTTTATATAGAATGTATACAATATATAAAATGCAAATAGATGAAAACATGTTGGAGAATATTTCACTGATATAAAAATTTAAGGAAAATGGGGAAGATGTGTAAAAATTAAAAGAGATATTTACCATAGATTAATGAGTGAATAATACAATTAACTAACTTTATTTTAAGCGTTGTAAAGTTAATATTTAGTATAATATAATATTATAATATAATAATATATTATATATATAATATAATATATATTAATATTATATATAATAATAATATACTAATATAATATAATAATATTATAATATAATAATAATAATATACATTTTTATATTGATACACGTTTTCTTTAAATAAAAAGCCTATGAATCCCTTGTATTGACTTAAAGAAAACTATTTTCTCAGAAGTAGACAAGGATCTTCTGAGAGAGCTACTCTGCTCTTAATTTCTGCCAATCTGAACGTTTATTTGAGAATGTTTAAATCACACAAAACAACTTGAAATAAAGTGAATTTTAGAGTTAATATTATTGGTGTCAGGGAATATTTGGCCCCATTTAATAAGCTTCTTAGATTTGAAATTATAGAAAAATGCTCAAAACAACAACAACAACAAAAATCCCATGAACCATGGAATGAAAGTCAAATAAGAGAAATGACTCAAGTTACGTAGTAGGATTCTAAGAAATAAAATTTCATTATAAGTAATTTTGCTAATCACTATTAAAGGTGATGATGATGTAATTCTGATCTAGACATAAAACACAGCAAAAAGACTTTCAGTCTCAGCTTCAGTCTTACTGCAACTTCCAGAATAAAAATTGCTAAAGTATTTTCTCTTTGCTGTGAGGTTCTTAAATGTTGTGACACATGTGTTCTCCATTTTTCAGGTGCATAAAGAGGGGAGCTTCCTGCTAAATTCTTCCTAGAATATTTGGGAATAAGCTTGTACGCTTGTATTTTTCTACTACCTCAGGATTTCCCACCATGAGATAGGCTATAGTTTGTGTATACAAATAAGAGGCAGTATCTCTGAGACATGTGAGTCCCTCTTTGTCTGTATGACTCCACTAGGTATTATCCTTGTTAGAATATTCTATATTAAAATTACGGAATAGTAGACCTAGAAATAATTTTAAGGATATGCTAATCCCAGGTCTTCACGTAAAACAAAGGCCTTTAACTTTTTCTATAATATATAGATAGTGTGTATATGTACACCAATATTTTATTGTTTGGTTACTTAAATATGTGATTTGCAGAATTATTTTTAACAGTGTGTTCTAATAATGATTATTTTTAAGTGGAAGAGTAAAATATAGTTTTATATAATGTACATTTTCTATTAATTGTTTATCATTATTTCTTTTTTACAACAAATTTCTACTGAGCACTAAATTTGGTTATCACAGCAGTGACAGATGGAAAAGAGGCATTCCCTAGCTAATTACAAAGGCTCTCCAGGTGTAGCAGCCAGAGCCATAAGAAACAGACAGCTGTACACTTTACTCATTTGTCAGGAATATTAATAGAGGTAACAAAATGTGTTTATATAAAACAAGGGTATCAACTAAGCTATAACAAATATCAGTATTTCCCCTCTGAGTGGCACTACAGCATGACAAGTCATAGAAAACCGACAAATGATTTCTGCTCGCCTTTCTATATTATTAACATGTACCTCTTATTTAGTTCTTCCATGCTAGAGCCAAATCTCACGTAACTGGCAAAATTGGGGAATCGTTTAATGTGATTAGTTTAAAATACATTTCAAGCATCATATTTTCCAGAATTTGTATTCTTAACGTATTTCAAATTAAAATGTTTCAGAATGTATTAATTTATTTTATATAGTTTGTAAATAAAATAGAGAAATTAAATGATCTTATTTGATTCAGTAATTATAATTTGTTGTGCTTCTGATCAACTCCACATTCAGTAATTTAAACTTTTGAAAATAAAAATTATAACTTGTATGGTCAGTTATCTAATCAAACTGAAATGTAGGAAAAAATGATTTCATGTTTTTAAGAGTCTAAATTTCTGAGCAGTATAATTTATTTTTATATAATTTTTATGTTATCTTTTTCTTTATATTTTGATGGCATAGAATAGGAAAAGGTCAAATATGAATTTGCCTACACTATTTTATTATTTTGAAAGTAAAGATAAGTATTTCATATGGTGAGAAACTCATCTTTATTTAGCAGTATTTTCATTTTCACAATAACACTGAATACAAAAGTAAAGATGCTTTCCAGAATACATAGAGAAGTATCTTTTCATCTTCGGTAGACAAAAAAAAATATGCCCAGTATGGTCAAACTGTAAAAAATTCTAAATAAATATTTTTTTTCTGAAATTCAGCAACATTTATTATAAACAAATAAGTGGATATAAAGGTGGTAGTACATAAAGACTTTTAAAAATGACCTATCTTAGAGAACTTTTATATTAATTTGAACATGCTAAATAATTAAAGACTATATTAAGTTAATATAACAATTTTAAATTTTAAATGTGTGGATGTTTCTAAATATGAAAAATAATCATGTCATAAACTGAAAAGATTTAGAAATGTAAACACAAACAATTCTTGCTTATCAATTATCAACCAAATATTTTAAATTTAACATCCAAACTCATTTGTAAATATATTAATACATTCTCATGCTGCTAATACAGACATATCTCAGACCAGGTAATTTATAAAGGCAAGAGGTTTAACTGACTCACAGTTCAGCGTGGTTGGGGAGATCATCATGGTGGAAAGGGAAGCAAACATGTCCTTCTTCACCTAGCAGCAGGAAGGAGAAGTGCCGAGCAAAAGGGGGAAAAGCCCCTTATATAACCATCAGCTCTTGTGAGAACTCACTCACTGTCACAAGAACAGCAGCATGAGGGTAACATCCCCTATAATTCAATTACCTCCCACTGGGTCCCTCCCACAACACATGGGGATTATGTGACCTATAATTCAAGGTGAGATTTGGGTGGAGATACAGCCAAACTATATCAGTAAATGACTTTTGTTTCAAAAAACGCAGGTCATTTCATAAAATGAAATGGATTTGAATGAGCTGTTTTTCAATCTGTACTATTATGTTTGTGCCTTTGAGAAAGAAAGCATGGCCTAATATCCAGGATCTAGCCTTTTTCTGTCAGCTGGGCCTTGTTGCTGATATGAGCTGGCCTTCTATTCAGAGATGTGCCTTGGTGTTCTGTTAACCATAAACAATTTCACATTGGGGAATAGTTTAATATGATTAGTTTAAAATACATTTCAAGCATCATATTTTCCAGAATTTGTATTCTTAACATATTTCAAATTACAATGTTTCAGAATGTATTAATTTATTTTATATCAACATCAGATGAGGCCATTCTGTGATCTGATAGGTCAAGACAAAAACATTCCATAATCACATCTGAACACAGACAACACATGGCCATTGCCTCTGCCACAAAAGACCAACTATTCCCCCACTCATGAGTGACTGTTGCTTTACTAACTACAGTTTTAAAATTGTTCTGGGTTGGGCGTGTTGGCTCACTCCTGTAATCCCAGCATTTTGGAAGGCGCAGGCAGGCAGATCACAAGGTCAGGAGATCAAGACCATTCTGGCTAACATGATGAAATCCTGTCTCTACTGAAAACACAAAAATAATTAGCTGTGCATAGTGGCACGTGCATGTAGTGCTTAGTTACTCGGGATGCTGAGGCAAGAGAATCACTTGAACCTGGGAGGTGGAGGTTGCAGTGAGCTGAGATTGTGCCACTGCACTCCAGCCTGGGCAACAGAGCAAGACTCTATCTCAAAAAAAAAAAAAAAAAAATTGTTCTACCACCCTCCTAGATAAGATTTATTCAAATATGCAGTCACAATATTACTCCTGCTTCCTGATAGCATTTCATCCAGAGCAAAGTAGGCTTCTTGAAATATTTCCCAAAATTACCTACCACATACCCAAATTTTATAACCAGTCCTTTCTAACACCCTGTTGCTTTGATGGCCCACGGATTTTCATGGTATCTTCTTCTTTGCTTCAAGGAGCAATAATCACAACTTGTTCAAATATAAGTGTGTTCCTAGTGGTCTTTGGATAGAGGGCATTGACACCCTGACGAGATCACTGAGATACCTGAACACATGGAAATGATAGTATAGCTACCTACCCCAAATCCCATTTAATTTATTCACTATGTATTTTTGTTAAGTAAAAAAATAAGTGGCAATAACCTTTCAAAATTATTTTATTGTTCTTACCATGTGTTTCTGTGGGTCAGTCACAACTCTGATGTTACCTCTCCATTGTGCTTTCTCCAAATAAAGCCATTGAAATAAGTTTGTAAGAGATCTTGTTGGTCTCTGAACGCATCAACCCAGTTCACCTGGAGGTTTTCAGTAGACGGTTCCTACACACACCAATAACTTCCTGCGTCTTCCTGCCTGAGGGTGTTCTTCTTCCACTAGGTAATGCCCAGGGAGTCCAAGACTTGCCTGGAGGGGCTGGATAGAGGTGGGGCTATTAATGCAAAGATGCAACCTCCCACCAACAAGAGACGGGAGCTGGCAGGTGATCACACTTTTTCTCCTTCATTGAGACAATTCAGAAATGTGTTCTCTTTACTCATTCAGAGGGCTCTTATCAGAATTTAGCTGCAGTTCCTACCTGCTGATTGTCAGTGCTTCCTTTATTGACCTTATCTTTTTTTGTCTTACTCCCTCACTTCCTCACCTCATATGCCCTCTATGATCACTCACTGATTAAATTACATTCACCTGAATGGAAAGAACTCAGTGAGCAGATGTAATAGTTGAAAACCTCTAATTTGGTCACTGTTCATTCAGATGGCAACAAGGAATCAAGTAGATATGTATACTTAAGAAAGATAAGGTCTTGTTTTTATAATTTCTGAACCAAATGCATTTTTACTGTAATGAGATAATACATGAAAAAAATCTTAAAGGCTAAATTATTAGTTGTTTAGATAGTAAAAATAAATTGGTTCCTTGTTAATTATTATAACAATGTGAGCTTTTTTATGATTACTAAAGTTATTTTTATAGTAAAATATAAAGTCTGCATGTGGGGAACTCAGAATTATCTTGATAAGTTCTTATCCATGATTTCATGGAATATAGACAAGCTAAGTCTTGAAATTATATCTACATGGTTTAGTCAAATAGAGATTCATTGATTATGTTGTGATTTATGTAAATAATCCAATTGTCTTATTCCACTCAGTTAAAATCAACTAAGGCTTCTTCTGGTGTTTTAGATCATTTGTGTAAAATCAAAACAAAGGTCAAAGAATGGATAAGCATAATTTTTCATGCTCCTCTTTAAAAAACCTTTAAACTGTTACTTTTCATTTTTTCATTAATGAAATTACTTTCACTAAAAAAATTACAAACAATCAAAACAGAGGGCAACAAGGAATCGGTTGCTGCTGAGATCTCTAGCTTGGTATAATTACTAAAACTTTCATCACTTGCAGCATATTGGAATGAAATATATACCTTAAGAAATAGCTCTAAAACTTGAAAGATAAGAGGACATTAATAATTATGACAACTAGTTACACAATTAGGGACTGGATTGACTTTTGTTTTCCATGAAAGATACCTTGAAGAAAAAAAAAAAAACAGAGGATTTGATTAGTCAACTACCAACTCAGGGCATGCTGGAAAAGACAGAAATCCTTTATGGCAGTATATAAAGGAACTCTAATTTCCTGTAGCTAGAAGGCAGATTTGTATTGGTAATAAAAATGAAGATTTAATCATAAAGTGTCATAGTAACAAAGGAATTAATATTCACAGTCCTGGCAAGGATCTAATGTATGGATCAGATAATTGTGGCCCATAGGTCAAATCCAGCCTATCACCGGTTTTTGTTTTTTTTAAAAATAAAATTTCATGAGCATACCACCATTACCATTCATTAGCCTGTTTTTATGACTGTTTTCACTCAACACTCTACAGAGTTGAATAGTTACAACAGATACCATATGGCCTGCAAAGCTAAAAATATTAATTATCTAGTCCTTTCCAAAAAAATATTTAATGATTCCCATCCTATAATTTAATGTAGGCCTGATGTTAGTTAGGACTCGGGTAGGAAAAAGACCTGTACTGAGGACATTTGGGGAGATACATATAAAATTTTTGAATTTGTAGATTGCCTGTTCCCTCTGGTATCTAATAAGCTAGCAGATTCCCTAGTTAGATATAAGGCCTCCCATTTCTTGGAGATTCAGCAAAGACCTTGCTTTGGGCAGATGCTTCAAAATGTAATCCTTGAGCTTCTTAAATAACTAGGGTCAGATCTCAGCATGACCTAGGAAGGTCTCAGAATGTTCTTGATATAAACAAAAATGGAATATTTACCAAAAGATATTCAGGACCTGGTTAATATGTTGCAGTGAGGACCAGGATGACATGACCAAGAACAGGTCACTGGACAGACTCCAGTGACTAGTATTATATTTATGGCTCAAAACAAAACAAATCAAAACACTAACCTATTAGCTACAACCATTTTGGGTTTCTATTTTCCCCCAAGAGATAACTTGATAAAAAAAGAAGAAAAAGTGAGCCTCATTATGATATCTGGAAGCTTAATTACTCAAGGGGGGTTTCTGCAATAGCTTTTTCTATCCTCAGTCCTATTATTATTATTATTATTATTATTATTATTATTATTATTGAGACTGAGTTTCGCTCTTGTTGCCCAGGCTGGAGTGCAAAGGTGCGATCTCAGGTTACCACAGCCTCTGCCTCCCAGGTTCAAGCAATTCTCCTACCTCAGCCTCCCAAGTAGCTGAGATTACAGGCATGTGCCACCACCCCCGGCTAATTTTGTATTTTTAGTAGAGGCGGGGTTTCTCCATGTAGTTCAGGCTGGTCTCCAACTCCTGACCTCAGGTGCTCTGCTCACCTCAGCCTCCCAAAGTGCTGGAATTACAGGCATAAGCCACCACGCCCTGCCCATGTTACCTTTTATAAGCACCATGCAGAGGGAGAAAAGTCTTGTCTTCAATGGTTCAGAGATACATGGAGTGTTAGATAATGTCAGTAAACCTACAGAGATTTTCAGGTTTCTCGGCCTGTGGCGTAAAGGTTATGATACATGATGAGTAAGGCTAAGTTTAACCTCTGAAACTTCCCTCTGCCAGCCAAAGTAAAAACAAAAAACAGTATCATATCCTAGAGGATGGTGGTGGGGGACGGGGTGGCCAAGCTTAGTGAAGCTATTGTAGACTTATAGGATAAAGGAATGGTGGTCACTGTCATATATCTGATGAATTCTCTAGTCTGGCCCCTGAAAATAATGTGGTAAATAATTCTTTGATAATTATTGTAGTCTATTTCGGGCTTAACCAAGTAGTAAACCCAATCCCAGTCACTGAGGCAAATGTGGTATCACTGCTAGAGAAGAAAAATAAGGCCTCACCTACATGATATGTGGTCACTGACTTGGTGATTCAGTTCCTTCTTATTTCAAGTTTAAAAAGGGATCAGAAATTTCTCACATTTACATGGGATAGACACAATAATTCAGGTTTTCCTCAGAGTTATGTTAACTTTCCTACCCACTGTAATTATATATATGTATATGTACGTATCTATCTATCTATCTATCTATCTATCTATCTATCTATCTATCTATCTACCTACCTATCTATCTTTCTATTTATTCACCTATCTTTTAGAGACAGGGTCTCACTCTGTTGCCCAGGCTGGAGTGCTGTGGTACTATCGTAGCTCACTGTAACCTTGAAACTCCTGGGCTTAAACAATTATCCAGCCTCAGTGTCCTGAATAGCTGGAGTATCTGGGACTGCAGGTGCACACCACAGTGACCCACTGATTAAAAAAGTTGTAGTGACCACGTCTCACTATGTTGCCTAGGCTGATTTTGAACTTCTCTCCTCAAGTGATTCTTTCACCTCAGCCTCCCAAAGTACTGGGATAACAGGAGTGAACTACTACATTATGTTGATTAGACAGGATGATAAATAGGTGGCTAGTTCACTGGAGGGGCCTTGGGAAAACACATGTATTTTACAAGCTGAAAGATAATCACTATGAAGATACAAGTACTTGCCATATCGGTAGAATTTAGGGATCTTGTGATCAAGAATAATCTAGTATAACTTCTCCAAAGTCAGAGACAAATAGTTGTATTTTGCATCTATTACTACAGTGAAAAACCACTGAACCAGGTGAATGTCTTTGGGTCCTGGTGGTAAACCATCTCACACCTGGAAGAAATAAGCTGCAAGTTTAGAGTTGAACCTGAAACAAGAAAGTGTTTGGTAGCAGATCCAGGTCACACTGCAAGCAGCAATGCCAATAAAGTCATACATTCCAAAAGAGTCTATGGTATTAGAAGTGGTGGTGATAAAAAAAGATGCTACATGGAACTTATGACAAAGCCCAATGCTATCGTGAAAATGCAGAAATTTGGGATTTTACAGCAAAGCTAGGTCAGCCTCAACAGAGAACTCTAGGTACAAATCAGCATAATGTCACCAATGTAATGGATCTATGAAATGGCAAGGTGTTCCAGATAGCCTTGCATAATATTATTACAGCCAGATGAAGTTAGCCAGGCTTCATCATTGGCCATGCCCATCTGTTATAATGGGCAGAGGTATGTAATGATCATGGTAACAGAGATGGGGACTACATCTAGGTCCAAAAGTATGAACTTTTTCTTAATAAAGGTAATCTAGACTCTGTGGCTTCTGTATTTTCCATTTTCAGCAACAGCAATCAAAACGGCATTATTGGCTGGGTGTGGTGGCTCATGCCTATAATCCCAGCACTTTGGGAAGTCGTGGGTGGATCACTTGAGGTCAGGAGTTAGAGACCAGACTGGCCAACATGCTGAAACCCTGTCTCTACTAAAAATACAAAAATTAGCTAGGCGTAGTGGCGCACACCTGTAATACCAACTACTCAGGAGGCTAAAGCATGAGAATCCCTTCAACCTGGGAAGTGGAAGTTGAAGTGATCCGAGATTGTGACATTGTGCTCCAGGCTTGGCAATAGAGTGAGACTCTGTCTCAAAAACAAAATGAAAGAAAACAAAAACTGCATTATTATTTTTTTTAGCTAGATTATTTTGGCAGTATCAAAATGTAAATATTGCCTATTCTCTAAATTACCAATTTCACTTCTAAGAACATACACTATGAAAATATTTATGTATTTAGGCACAAATTTTATAACATGTATGATTCGACATATAGCACACACAAATAATATTGTCCCAAAGTATTTCCATTACATTTGCAGTTTGGTTTTGTAAGATGTCTTTCTCCCTTTCTCCTTCATTCCTCTCCTTCAGTCTTACTTCTGTTGTTCTGCATTTGGTTTTTGATAAAGAAAAAAACAAAAACTTTTAAAACATATGAAGATTGGTAAGTAATTCTAGGAAAGCTTACATACAATGGAATTTTAGATACTCTGATTTTATCTTTGGTATATGCTGCTGAAAATTTATCCTAAGAGAAATTAATACTTGGAAGACTTTATTTCCTAAGGCCTTGGTGACTCTGGGGTGGGAAAATATATTTTCATGACACTTTCATGAAAATACATTACATGTAACTCTGATGTGTGAAAAATGAAAAAAAAAATTTTAAACCCAGAGCCTTGAAAAATGGTTAGGAAATCCCTGAGAAAGAAAATGTGATTGTGGCTTCAACTTTGCTTGAAAGTAATTTTTCAACAGCAATCAACTTTTACCTTCCATAAGAAAGGGCACTGAAGCTCAGATAAAAGTATTTCATCATGAATGTTAAATCAGGAAGGTTCTTAAAAATTATTTGATCTCAAATGTTTATTTTGTGAATGATAAACTGTAATCTATTTGCTTAAGTCGGATAATAACTATCTGCTGATTCTGTGCTCGACTGTGATCTCCACTCCTTGCTTATTTTACAAAAGACCAAGGCAGTCATTGTAAATTTCCTTCCCTTATTTATGATGTTTTCTCTAATTTATAAAAAAATTCTACAAACTATCTTATTAAAAAATACAATTGGTGATTAAATATTTGGACTGAGAATGATCTTTTAGTTTTAGAAATAATAAAAAATGAAAATTTTATCCCTGTTTGTTTCCTGGAAAATAGGAAAAATTATGTTTATTGAAAAAAGAAGAAAATGTTTTGTCACCTGCATTACTTCATGACTTACATCATTATTTTCCATATCAGAGAAAAATTAGTATCCTATTTTCTTTTTTAGCAATTCTCTGATCTAGTAATCTAAGGTTTTATTCTGGATTATAGCATAATTTCAACGGCAGCAGCACATTTAATTATGAATTTTATATTTTCTTTGTGGATTATCCATTAGATGGCAATATTATCATATATATTTGGAATTTTGAATCTACTTCTATGCAATATTGAGAAAATTAGTGCTGCTTTTTTATTTTCATAGTTCTAAAATGAGATTTATGATGGATGCTACCTTATAATTTAAGGGTGATTGTGTGCAAGGCAATGTTGCTGTGTGGGTCTAAACACGCTGTGTTCGAAAGCCATTTTATGACAAGCTTATACATCTTATACAAAACCTCAAGTACTTCTACCCTTTTAAACTATGGTTCTAGTGGTGACTTCAACCTTGGTGGTTTTTTATAAAATTTGGCCAACACATAGTGAGATATACATGTGCTGTAAAAGTGGGAATTCTAGTTTATGACGTATTATTCCAATCAGTGGAGATAAAAGAGACTTTTCCTTATAACTATTTTTTTAAATAATAAAATCAGCAAAATTTCAAAATAAAGTAGTGGTAAAGGAAGTAATAGTGCTTAGCTGCCGTGAATTGTGTGACCTTCAGACAAATACTTAAGTCCTCTGGCCTCAGAAAGAGTACCACTCAAAATGAGGTCTGTGGACCAATGCCTTCATCACCTGCATCAGCAGCACCAGCAACACCTGGAAACTTACTAGAAATGCAAATTCTCAAGGGATGCCCAGAACTGCTGAACTCTATATATTCTGTGGGTGAGACCTAGCAACCTGTGAGTTAACACACTCTCCGGGTGATTCTCATGCCACTAAAGTTTGAGAAGCTCTGCTTCAGATTTTCCATTTGAAATGAGGGATTAGACTATATTTCTGACTGAAGTCACTTCCAGCAGTTAAGTTAAATGGTTTATTAATTGTAAATGAATAAGAAAGGGAATAATGATGATGAATGATGATGAATAACTGTAATAAAATTAATGTGATTTTATCATCTTACTGATTGAGTTACATTTTAATATGTCAGAGGCATGAAAAGATGAAACTATTCTTTCAATAAGAAGGTGTTCTAATATCAGAATGTATATATTTTAATTGTTAGGATAATTCGGTTACCTTCTGAAAGCACATGCTCTTCTTCCTTAATTAAATTTTACTTTGTTTGAGAGACAAGTTCTGCCTATATTGCCCAGACTGGTCTCAAATTCCAGGGTATAAGCCTCAAATTCTCACCTCAGCCTCCTGAGTAGCTGGGACTATGGGCATGCACCAAATGCACCAAGCTTAAAATTTGTTATTTTTTAGATTATTGTAGATTCATATGCAGTTGTGAGAAAGGAAACAGAGATTCTATGTACCTTTTATCCGAGTTCCCCCAAGGGTAGTATCTCACAAAAGTACAGTAAAATATTACAGCTAGGATATTGACATTAATACAGTAAATATAGCTATACCCACTTCCTTCCTGTCCTTCCAATGTTCTAAGTGGATTGTTTACTTTTTTATTGTTGGTTTTAAAAATTGTATACATATTCTACATAATAGTCCTTTGTATAATACCTAGTATGTAAATATTTTCTTCCACTCTGTAATTTACCTTTTTATTCTATTAACAGGGTCTTATCCAAATCAACAGTTTTTAATTTTGATGACGCTCAACTTAGCAATTTTTCTTTTTATGAATTATGCCCTTGTTATAAAGTATAATAACTCTTTGTCTAGCCCCAGATCTTGAAGATCCTCTATGGAATGTTTTGTAGTTTTATGTTTAAGTCTATTACGCATTTTGAATTAATTTTTGTATAAGATGTGAGATTTATGTCAAAGTTTTTTATTTTTTGCCAATAGATGTAAATTACTCCAGTACCATGTGTTGAAAGGCTAACCCCTAATTGAATTGGTTTTGAGCATGTATGTTTTTATAAACAACAGTTAAAGCGGGTGGTAATAAGGAGGGTATATGAAATTGAACAAATAAAATTTTAGGAAGTTATTAGGGAAGGATAAAAGGAAATGGATTAGGGTTGAGTACATTTGTGTGTCTCATGCCATTTTGTGTCCTTTATGAGAGCTAAAGAGGAGGGAAAGAAATACCTTTGAAGGGCGACTAATCAGCATTAATTAATTATACAAGAAAGTAGAGAAAGAAGGAATGTAGTGTGATAAGACTCTACAATCTGTTTAAACATATGCTTTCAGGGAGCCAACAGGAATTCCGGTGAAGATGGGTAAGCATCTTCCTTATTTGTTCTGTAGTAGGCATCCTCCGAGTGGGAGAACCAGACAATGCTTTGAGATGTGAGATGAGAGTGAAATAAAAAATATTTTATCTTGCTTAAATTATCCATAGGCGCAAAAGACTCTAAAGTATAAGTAGTGTAAATCATAGTGATTCAATTAATATAACCCAGGTTTAGAAACATAATATTACTTGTTTTTTTGAAATCTCCTCTCTTCCTTGCCTCGTCCATTCCTTTCTTTTCTCAGCCAGGTGAAAAACCACACCACTTTTCTGAATGTTGTGTTTAAGATTCCCTTGCCTTTCATCATATTCTATGTGCTCTTTTCCTATACTTTATATAGTTCAATTTTATATGTATCTGAGGAATTAGGCTTCCTGTATTCTCCTATAACTTGTGTTTCTCAGTCATAGCTAAGATTTTAAATATGTTTTTGTTGGTGTGTGTAGTTGTAATCCATTCATTCTCAGTGCTGTATCACATTCTAGCCCATAAATACAGGTGGAACCTTTAGGTCATTCCTCTTTCAGTGTATAATAATGTTCTTCCCAGGTGTCTCTAATGTATGGCCGTTGATATTCTTCAGCAGGACTCTTGGAGCATATAAATAGCAAGAACTCCTCTAGGATTTATTCTCAGGAATGGAATTTCTAAGTGTGATGCATATTTTCAAATTTATTATATAATGTCATTCTAGGCTTGTTGTTCTATATTACATTATCATAAGCTATTTGTTCTTCTGAATCTTCCAAATCTTTTCTAATAATTGACAGTTTTAGATTTTAATATTCTTGCCTATCTAGTATATGTGTGAAATGACATCTTATTGTGGTTTTATTTTTGATTCTTCTAATTTTCAATTTGATTAAAGTAAATCTTTAAAAATTATGTTGGTGCAAAAGGTCATTACTTTTAATGCACCAACCTAATAGTTACTAGTTGTTTCTTCCTATGTACTGTCTCCACAAGATTTCTGCCTATTTTTTAATTGGATCACTTATCTTTTCCTTGTTGAGTTACAGTCATTCTTTATTTACAATATATAATATGATACATGCACACAAACATTTATATCCCTTATATAACTGGAAAAGTTTTTCTCATTTGTTGCTTGTTTTTTGGTTTGTTTTACTGTCTTGGTATGAGCAACAGTCCTTAATTCCCAAACAATGACCTATATGGTTTTTGGTTTAATATATTTGTAAAGAAATTCTTCTTAGTCTTGAAATAATAAGTACATATTCCTCTATTGTCTTCTCAAAGCTTTGTAATTTAGTTGTTCACATGTAATTTTTTAGTTAAGATAATGTTTACTTTTGTCTCTGATATGAGGTATTAGTCTGGCTTTATTTTTTTTCTATATGGACAAATAATTATTCCAGCAACAGTTATTAAAGATTCTATCCATTACACAGTAGTCTGCAACATCAGCTCTGCTTTAATCAAGTTCTCAAGTGTATATTTCCAAATATCTATTACTGATCTTTATTCTGTGTCCATGAATCTCTCTGTCTTGCCTTTGGCAATACTACAATTTAATTTTTAGCTTTATAATGATATCCAGTATAAGGTGAGGTGAAGTCATTTATGTTGTTCCTTTTCTTCATGAGTGTCTGTTATACTCAGTTCATTTTTTCTATATGCATTTACAGATTCAGTTTCTACTTTGCTACAAAAAAACTGTTGTTTTCAAATTGCATCTGAATCTATCCCGAATAAGTAAAAAATATTTTATTCAAATATTTAGTTTTAAAATCAATGAGCATAGTTTATTAATTTAGGTTTTCCTTATTTGAGTCTTCTTGAATGTAATTCTATAAAGTTTTATAATATTTTTTTAAATGTCTTGGATATTATTTGTTAGATTTATTAATAGATATGTTATATTTTCAATGCTACTAAAATAGCTTAAATGTTTAAAAATTGTTTGTTCCTGGTATTTAGAAATACACTTCTTTAACTTTTTTTGACCTATAATACTCATACCTAAGAGAGTACAAATAAGTGATTTTAACAATTGAATTTTATATGCTGATTTTTTTAAATTCAGTAATCTTGTTAAATTATTTTTAATTCTAATAGTTATGTTCTTTTCAGTTTTCTTATTTTATTTTATTTTATTTATTTTTTTATTGTACTTTAAATTCTGGGATACATGTGCAGAATGTGCAGGTTTGTTACATAGGTACACCTGTGCCATGGTGGTTTGCTGCACTCATCAACCCATCATCCACATTAGGTAGTTATCCCTCCCCTATCTCCTCCACCCCTACAACAAGCACTTGTATGTGATGTTACCCTCGCTGTGTCCATGTGCTCTCATTGTTCAACTCCCACTTATGAGTACAAAGAGGAGCTGATACCATTCCTTCTGAAACTCTTCCAAACAACAGAAGAAGAGGGACTTATCCCTAACTCATTTTATGAGGCCAGCATCATCCTGATACTAAAACCTGGCAGGGACACAACAACAAAGAAAATTTCAGGCCAATATCCCTGATGAACATCGATGTAAAAATCCTCGATAAAATACCAGCAAACCAAATCTATTGACACATCAAAAAGCATATCCACCACGATCAAGTCAGCTTCATCCTTGGGATGCAAGGCTGGTTCACCATACACAAATCAATAAACGTAATCCATCACATAAACAGAACCAATGACAAAAACCACATGATTATCTCTCAATAGATGCAGAAAAGGTCTTTGATGAAATTCAACACCTTTCATGCTAAAAACTCTCAATAAACTAGGTATTGATGGAACGTATCTCAAAATAATAAGAACTATTTATGATAAACCCATAGCCAATATCATAGTGTATGAGCAAAAGCTGGAAGCATTCCTTTTGAAAACTGGTACAAGACAAGGATGCCCTCTCTCACCACTATGATTCAACGAAGTATTGGAAGTTCTGGCCAGGGCAATCAGGAAAGAGAAAGAAATAAAGCATATTCAAATATGAAGAGGGGAAGTCAAATTGTCTCTGTTTGCAGATGACATGATTGTATATTTAGAAAACCCCATCATCACAGGCCAGAAATTCCTTAAGCTGAGAAGCAACTTCAGCAAGTCTCAGATACAAAATCAGTTTGCAAAAATCAGAAGCATTCCCATACACCGATAATAGACAGAGAATCAAATCATGAGTGAACCCCCCCATTCACAATTGCTACAAAGAGAATAAAATACCTAGGAACCCAACTTACAAGGGATGTGAAGGACCTCTTAAAAGAGAACTACAAACCACTGTTTAAGGAAATAAGAGAGGAAACAAATCAATAGTAAAACATTCCATGCTTATGGACGGGAAGAATAGCATGAAAATGGCCATACTCTCCAAAGTAATTTATAGATTCAATGTTATCCCCATTAAAGCTACCATTGACTTTCTTCAGAGAACTAGAAAAAACTACTTTAAATTTCATTTGGAACCAAAAAAGAGCCCGTATAGCCAAGACAATCCTAAGCAAAAAGAACAAAGCTGGAGGCATCATGTTACCTGACTTCAAACTATACTACAAGGCTACAATAACCAAAGCAACATGGTTTTGGGATGCAAGGCTTCCAAAACAGGTATATAGACCAATGGAACAGACAAGAGGTCTCAGAAACAATGCCACACATCTACAACCATGTGATCTTTGACATACATGACAAAAACAAGCAGTGGGAAAAGGATGCTCTATTTAATAAAGTCTTGGGAAAACTGGCTAGCCATATGCTGAAAACCGAAACTGGACCCCTTCCTTACACCTTATAAAAAATTAACTTCAGATAGATTAAAGACTTAAACATGAAGCCCTAAAACCATGAAAACCCTGGAAAAAAAATCTAGGCAATACCATTCAGGACATAAACATGGGCAAAGACTTCATGACTAAAACACGAAAAACAATTGCAACAAAAGCCAAAATTGACACAGCAGATCCAATTAAATTAAGGAGATTCTGCACACCAAAATAAACTATGATCAAAATGAAAAGGCAACCTACAGAATTGGAGAAAATTTTTGCAATCTATCCATCTGACAAAGGGCTAATATCCAGAATCTACAAGGAACAAAATAAACAGCCTTATGAAAAAGTGGGCAAAGGATATGAATAGACGCTTCTCAAAAAAAGACATTTATGCAGCCAATAAACATGAAAAAAAGCTCATTTTCACTGGTCAGTAGAGGAATGTAAATCAAAACCACAATGAGATATTATCTCATGCCAGTTAGAATGGTGATTATTAAAAAGTCAGGAAACAACAGATGTTGGAGAGGATGTGGAGAAATAGGGACGCTTTTACACTGTTGGTTGGAGTGTAAATTAGTTCAACTATTGTGGAAGACAGTGTGGCAATTCCTCGAGGATCTAGAACTAGAAATAGCATTTGACCCAGCAATCCCATTACTGGGACTATACCCAGAGGATCATAAATCATTCTACGATAAAGACACATGCACACGTATGTTTATTGCGGCACTATTCACAATAGCAAAGACGTGGAACCAACCCAAATGCCCATCAATGATAGACTGGATAAAGAAAATGTGGCACATATACACCATGGAATACTACGCAGCCATAAAAAAAGGATGAGTTCATGTCCTTTACAGGAACATGGATGAAGCTGGAAACCATCATTCTCAGCAAACTAACACAGGAGCAGGGTTATTTTCATAATGTTCTTTTGTCTTGTTTATGTCTTAGCTATGTAGTTCTTTCACCTATTCCATTTCTGTTGTAGTTTGTGTGTGTATGTCCTTTCTTTATGTCTTGATCAAACTTCCCTGAGGTTTATCACTTTTATTTATTTATTTTTCAAAGTGACCATTGGCTTTCTGAAACAATCTATTTTTAACTCACTTTTTAAAAAAGGTTTAATTATTGTGGTTAGATAGTAGGTGTATGTATTTGGGGGGGTACATGAGACGTTTTGATGTAGACATGCAATATGTAATACATCATGGAGAACTGCATTTATGCCCTGTGCTACAAATAATCCAATTATACTCTTTTAGATATTTTTAAATGTACAATTAAATTATTAATTTCGGTTTTCATTGGGATGGAATATATTTTTCCATTCCTTAATTCAGTCTAAATGTGTCTTCATAGGTGAACCATGTTTCTTTTAGGCAAAAGATCATTGGGTGTCATTTTTTAAAATCCATTCATCCAATCTATGTCTTTTGAATGGAGAGTTAAGTCTATTTATATTCAATGTTATTACTGATGAGTAAGAACTTACTTCTGCCATTTTTTAATGTGTATCTTGGTTGTTTTGTGGTCTCATCCTCTTTCTTTCCTTCCTGTATTCCTTTCAGTGAAGGTGATTTTTCTCTGGTGATACGATTTAGTTTCTTGCTTTTTATTTTTTGTGTATCTCTCGTGTGATTTTTGATTTGAGGTTACCATGAGACTTGCAGACACTGTCTTACAATTCATTGTTTTAAATAGGTAACAACTGAATCCTATTTGCATAAACAATCAAACAAAAAGAAAACTAATAAAAACACTGTGCTTTAACTTTGTGCCTCCACTTTCTAACTTTTTGTTGTTTCTAGTTGTATCTTATTGTACTCTCTATGTCTTGAAAAGTTGTTCTGGTAATTATTTTTAATTGGTTAATCATTTAGTCTTTCTACTTTGGATAAGAGTAGTTTGCACACCACCATTGCAATGTTATAATATTCTGTGTTTCTCTGTTTACTTACTATTGCCAGTGAGTTTTTATTTTCAGGTGATTATTTATTGTTCATTAATGTCCTTTTATCTGATTTAATAACTATCTCTAGCATTTCTTGTGGTACAGATCTGGTGATGATGAAATACCTCAGTTTTTGTTTAACTTGGAAAGTCTTTATTTTTCCCTCATGTTTGAATACTATTTTCACCAGATACACTATTCTAGGGTAAAAGTTTTTTTCTTCAGTGTTTTAAATATGTCATGCTACTCTCTTGTGGCCTTTTGCTAAAAAATCTGTTGCCAGACATATTGGAGCTCTATTGTATGTTACTTGTTTCTTTTCTCTTGCTGCTTTTAGTATCCTTTATTTATTCTTGATCTTTTGGAGTATGAATATTAAATGTCTTGAGGCAGTCTTAATTGAGTTGAATCTGCTTGGTGTTCTGTAATCTTCTTGTACTTGGATATTAATATCTTTCTCTAGGTTTGGAAAGTTCTCTGTTATTATCTCTGTGAGTGAACTTTCTACCCCTATCTCTTTGTCTACCTCCTCTATAAGTGCAATAAGTAGATTTGCCCCTTTGAGGCTATTTCCCAAATCCTTTCTGTATGTTTCTTTTTTTAAAAAAAATGGTCTCCTCTGTATATTTTATAATAGTCTGTCTTCAGCTTCACTAATTCATTCTTCTGCTTGATCAATTCTGCTATTAAAAGACTCTGATGCATTCCTCAGTATGCCAGTTACATTTTTCAGCTCCAGAATTTCTGACTGATTCTTTTTAAATATTTCAATCTCTTTGTTAAATTTGTCAAATCAGATTTGAATTCCTTCTTTGTGTTATCTTGAATTTCTTTGAGTTTCCTCAAAACAGTTATTTTTGAATTTTCTGTCTTAAAAGGACATATATCTCTATTTCTCTGGGATTGGTCCCTGGTGCCTTATTTAGGTCATTTGGTGCGGTCTTGTTTTCCCTGATGGCATTGATGCTAGTAGATATTCTTTGGTGTCTGGACATTGAGGACTTAGATATTTATTTTAGTCTTTGCAGTCTGTGCTTATTTGTACCAGTCCTTCTTTGGTGGTATTTGGAAGGACTTTGGTGCTGTGATCTAAGCTGTAGCTGCTTTAGGTGGCACCCAGCCCAGTACTGCTGTGGTTCTTGCAGACTTGTATAGGTACTGCCTTGATGTTCTTTGACAAAATCTGGTAGAATTATCTGGATTACCAGGCAGAGACTCTTGCTCACTTCCCTTAATTTCTCCTAAACAAAAGGAGCCTTTCTTTCTGTTCTGAGCCACCTACACCTGGGAGTGGAATGACACAAACATCCCTGTGGCTACCACCATTATGACTGTGCTGGGACAGACCTGAAGCCAGCACAGCACTTGGTCTCACCCTGCTGTAACTACTCTCTGGCTACTGCCTATGTTCGCTCAAGGCCCTTGGAACTACTGTCAGCAGGTGGCAAAGTAAGCCAGATCTGTATTCTTTCCTTCAGGGTGATGAGGTCCCCCAGGGCCCTAGTTGGGTCTAGAGGTGCCATTCAGGAGCCAAGAACTGAGTCAAAAGCTTTAGAAGTCTACCTGACGTTCTATTATATTGTGGCTGAACTGTCACTCTAACCAGAAAATGCATTCTATCCCACTCTTCCTCCCCTTTCCAAAGGCAGAGGAGCCTCACCTTGTGGACACCACCACCACAGGCCCATGGGAAACACTGGAGACTACCGCTGATGTTTCTTGAAGGTCCAAAGGTCCTTCAGTAAGCTTCTGGTAAATGCTGCCCGGCCTGTGACACCCTTCAGGGGCAGTGGCCTCCCCTCTGGCCCACAGCAGTCCAAAAATGCTGTCCAAGAGCCAAATCCTGGAATCAGGCACCCGAAGAAGACAGTGCTCTACTCTACTGTGGCTGAGGTGGTACGTATGGTACTAGACAGAGACCCCTTTACTGTTTCCTCTGTTTTCTCAAGCAGGAGTCTTGTCCTGGAGCCACAGCTGGGAATGTGCTGAGTTTCATCTGACATCATTAAATATTAGAGCCACACCCAAGTCCCTCAACGTCCTATCTGTGTATCACTGCTGGTTATTCAAGGGCCAATGGCTCTTCAGTTGTAGGTTGTTGTAGATATCTCCTTTTGGATAGAATTAAAGATTTCTTAAAGTTCTGCAAGGACTAATGCTGAAAAACTCACAGCTCAATTGCTTACTGGAAAGAAGTTGCAGACCCAAGTTTATGCTCTATTGTCAGGGCAACTGACACCAATGCTTGGTGAATGAAGTTAGAGTATAAAACTTAATTTTTTACTTTTTCCAGTCCTGATTCCCTGAATATAAAATGAAGCTTTAGCCTGATGACAAACTCAGGCACAAGTACATTAGTTTTGGGCAAAGATATTGAGCAGACACCTTTCTGACATCACAATTCCGCTAATCCCCTTGCCAACTTACTTTCCCTTTCTCTTCTTCTTAGAAAGGGACATCCAAAGGATTTGACCATTATTTTATTGGTTATGTGCAGACAGGTCTGAAATCTGACTGAGATTCAAATTTGGACTCTGTTTCAATTTTCAAAACCCATATAGAATAGTGTCTAAAAGACCAGGCTCTGGAGCCAGTCTAAATCTGCATATATTCTCTGCTGTCTGCTAGCTCTTTGTTCTTGACCAAACTACACTAAACCTCAGTTATTGTTTCTTTAACTTGTATATGGGGCTGACAATAGCACTCACATCATAAAATTGTGAGATAAGCCATGAAAAGGTCTTAGAAAATGCCTGACACTCATCAACTGTCATTTATCACTACGCAAAATGTAAATTTGATACTTTATATATAGGCTTAATATAAGTATATTAAATTAATAGTTTATGTTAAGTATATTAGGTATATATAAGTATAATTAAGTATAAGTATATTAGCATATTAGTATAATATGTTATGCTTAATATATATTTTAATAAATATATGCATTTGGCTTCCACTGGCTGGGGTATTGTGGGTTTTAACTTAGGTAGTGATAAATAAAAAAAATAGTAACACTGGAGATGTAAAGGGAGCCACCTTGGTACTGTTGTCTGAGCAATAAAGTTGAATGTTAGAATTCTTGGTAACATGCAGACTGCCCAACTTTCCAGCGTTGACTATAGCAGGCTAGTGGAATTGGAACTATAGAGTGTGATCATGTCTAGTGATGTTTTCCACCAGTCACTAATGACATGTTTTTTAAAGACTCAAGTTTAAAAACCTGAAAAATGGTTTGACCTTAAAGAAAGAAAAATTAAAATTGAGAAATATTGAAAGTAGTATCTATAGAACACAACATTGGTTATTATTAACTGTTAAATTAACATTACAGAAACTTTATTAGAAAAAATACATTGGAAATTAATTTGCAGAGAGATTTCTCATTTTCCAAGAATTTCCAAGTACATATTAACTGCTGGGAAATTATGACCAATTGTCAAGTAAATGAGTTATTTATATCATTAAATAATTTAAACTGTAAAATTTACAAAACTCAACATTATCATAGAAAACTTGCATTTGATATGGAATGTGGCTCTATTTAAATATGGTCATATGATGTCATATGGGGTTTGTTAAAAAACAAGGCCTAGGGACTGTGAAATTATTGATCACATGGAGAGAGGTTACCAGAGGTGGGAAGTGTAGTGGAGGTTGGACGGGAGTGAAGCAAAAGAGAAATTGGTTAATGGGTATAAAAATATTTAGGTAGAAGGAGTAAAATGTAGTGCTCAGTAGCCCAGTAGGGTGACTATAGCTAACAGCAACTTATTGTGTGTTTCAAAATAGCTAGAAGAGAAGATTTGAAATGTTCCCAACAAGAAGAAATGATAAACATTTGAGGCAAGGGACATCCCAAATACTCATATTTGATCATTACACATTGTATGCTTGTATCAAAATACCACATGTACCCCACAGTTATCTACAACTCTTAAGTATCCATAAAAATTTAAAAAGAATAAAATATCCCTCCTCACATTCTAAAAGAAATTTGGGCTTATTATGATCTTAAGACATATAGCCTTCAGCAATGTATACACACACACACACGTATATGTATATACATACATATATATCTCTCTTATTTTTGGAATTTCAGATCAATATATCATTTATTATAGCAACATCAAAATTACTAAGAGTTATTTCTAAAAAGTATGTTAAAATATGTCAAAATAATATTAACAAATATGTTAATAATGTCTAATATTTTAATTTTTAATCCCAAAATAATAATTAAATTAATTTTTATCTAATATTTATTGAGGATACATTACATTCTTCTCAACATACTAGATTTGAACACTGTGCTAAGCATTGGAGACAGTTATAGTCAACTTAATTGAACTACTTATTTTAAAATATACTCTTGTGGTAAAAATGTGTTGTTCTAATTTTATCAAGGAAGCCACTTATATTCAGTTACAAAGAGTGAGCCATTAACCCATATATTTTAAATAAATGCCTCAGATTAATTTTCTATCTCAGCAGGCATATAGGCAGGAAATTCTTAGTTGATCTTTTTCTCTCCATTTATTGCTGCTGGGAATTTGTCATCTTTCCTGACTCATAGACTCTCAAAATATTGCCTATTCCATAGTTCACAATGGTTTTCTTCTTTGCTTAAATTTTCTCTTGAGCTCCATTTTGCAACCAGATCAATTTTGCTGTCAGCAGCTTGTCCTGCCACCATGGAGACTGTCTCAAATAATGTACTTTTGCCATTAACCCTACTTCTGTGCAAATTTAAGTTTCTTCTAACATACTTAAAATTTTTGCAATCAAATACCATGTTTACTTAGTTTACCTCTTTTCAAACTAGAGTCTTCCAGTTTATGCCTGAATTAGAGTACAGATCATTAATTTTCTGAAAATAAAAGTGAAATTCTGAATCATTTTTTCATGTTAACATTGTTAATACATAGTCTATTAGTCATTTACACTAGGCCTTATTTGTTTTTTCTAATTTATTTATTGTCCCCTGCCTTATTCCAAGGAGGATTTAAATTGTTTTAGGAGTTTAGATAGTTATTTTTTAGTCTTGTTCAGAATAATAATCTTTGGGAATACCATTATTTTTCTGAAAAGTACAATCTGTGTTCCATAGAACTGACTTGAAACAGGCCTCATGTAACACATCTATAATAATATTTGGATTATAGGACTGATTTTGCTTATGTATAGATATCTACTTCTTTATTTTACATATTAATAATATACCAAACAAAACTCAGTAAAATTAAAGCAAACCTCTTCAAAATGCACGTTTGTATTTCCCACAGAGACCAATTAGTTTTATTATACCAAGACATTCCTGAAATTTATGTGAAAACATTGAAAGATGAGTTATCAGAGAGAATAACAACTCATTCCCTCTGGATTTAATTATAGGATATAACTCAAAATACAAGGCAGTGTGTGTGGAAGACAAGCAAATCTCCTCGGATTTGTGTAGAAGTTAGCCATGCCACATTTATCCTCTTTGTATTTCACCTGGAAATTGTTCATTAATTTAGAAAGCACATTATTTTTTTGACAAAGTAGATATTATGTGGTACCTTACTGACTATAATATTCAATAGTTTTATATGTCAAGACTGTTCCTGAAGAAATGGAATTGCAATAAAATTACAAACCAATAGTTGATTTTATAGTCAATTGCACATGTCTAAATCAACCACTGGCAATTCCATTTATCATATGCCTTAATTCTCCTTGTCACTCATTCCTAAATTGTTGTATTTTCTTAACTGAGTTACTTATACATATTAGTACCAGGTTTTGAAGACCTTTAAAGTATCAGGATGTGTTTGTATCTAAAAATGTTAAGCTCGTTGTTAAATAATACTAGGTCATTATACACAAACCTTTGCTTCCTATAGCTGTTCTCTTTAATGTAACATAAAATCAAAATTGTTTAAAATAACACACTGATGAACAATCATACATAGATATGCTTTTTCACCAATCAACTGCAGAACAATCACAGTGAACAAAGGTATAAATACAAAAAACTGGGAGAGAAATAATTTTGTCCATAAAAATCCCAATACTACATTTTCTTCCTGGTTTTATTCTTTTCCTTTCTAATTATTATTATTTTTTTTCCTTTCTAATTATTAAAGACAAATTAAATTCTTAGAGGCAAATTATTTTGTGATGAAAGAAAACTCATTTATTCTCATGTTTATGTGTGTGAGGGTTGGCTGAAAATCAGTTGGACTAAATTAGACTCAAGGCTTCAGTTTACAGCCCCAGGCTTCAGGCTCCAGGAATGGATACAAACTTATTCCATATTTGTCTCATCTTCCTTGAACCCATACCTAAAAGGCAAATGGTCTTTTCATGTTCCATTGTGAGGCCCAGACAATCTAGGATATACTCCTCTCCTGGCAAACCCTAAGATCATAATAGGATCCAAGCCATGTCTCTGCTTGCAGCAACATCAATCCCTTCTATTAGCCAAAGTGAGTCACATGGCCAAGCTCAGCATTACTACAAGAAGGAATTCTATTTCACTCCCAGTGACAGGGAAAGGACAGTGAAATTATCTGAAAAATAATCCAAATGATCATTTATATACATTTATTCCATATTCTCTGCCTTTACTTTTATCTTTGTATTGTAAAGTATGGTTTTGCTTCAAGACTTATATTATATTAGATGTCTATTTCATCAAATTGATTTTTGTTGCACTGCATGATTTCAATTATTTACATTATGATTATAAAAATACAGTAACTCTTCAATGTTATTAATTTAAAATGAATACATTTAATTAGCTTCTTTTAAAATGCTTTTGCTTTTCTATTTTTTCCTTTCATTCATGAATGAATCTGTTACATTCATTTCAACAACCTCTTTTATGTAAGACAATTTACAATTTCATGAAAATATGCTTTGAACTGAGTCAGTTTTGGAGATTCATGTGTGACCTCACCCCAGTAGTTAATTTAGCATTCTCTTACTCTAAGTTAATCCTGAATCATAGCTTTGAGAATTTATTTCATCTATCTATCTATCTATCTATCTATCAATCTATCTATCCATCTATCATCTATGTATTCCTATTCTCCTCATACTTTATATTTTTCAACAAGTATGACTTTTAAAAACACGGTCAGGTGGTATGACTTATATCTAGATGAGAACAATTATATAATTTAATTTTTATCTATTTTGAACATTAAACGATTCTCAAATTAAGTGAAGGTCTACATAAATCCTGTTCAAAGCTTCTACCAAAGATGGAGCTTGTAATTAAGCAAATCAAGTATTTGTAGTTTTTTGTCAGGTAATTGTTATTTTGCTTTTTGTAAGTAGCAGAGACAATACGTTTTGGAGAGGCAATTTCCAAGGTAAGTGCTCCAGGAAAATGTGATTTATAATGTGTAACTTTTATAGATATTTTCCTGCTCATTTTTAAAAATTTGAGACATTAGAGGAACCATTGCCTTTTGGGTCTTTCTCCCGATTTTTGATACTGGTATAATATTCTTGATGAATCTTTCCCTGAACATAGAATAGCATATGGAAGGATAGGTGGATTTTCTTATGCACCATGAAATTTAAGATTCTTGAAACGAGTTATACTTTTTCTAAGCTTCTGCTTTAACTAGAAAAATTGTTTCTCTCCTATGTGGTACGTATTCTTGATGGATTAAGTAGTCAAATATTTGGATGGCTAATAAAGTGAAACATATAAAGGTCACTGTTGATATTTATTTCAGCCACATTCTTCAGGAAAATATGAGAAGCAAGTGTGATATTCAGGAATCTGCTTACTTTGTTATCTCCTATTAAGTAGAGATTTCCCAAACCTATTAGAGAGGGATTTTTGCTCTGTATTTTAAGGATTTCAACACCTCTTATGTCTGTAATATATTATATACTGTTCTGGAACCTGCACACCAAAACAGAAAAGGGGATGTCCAATCCTTTCTACTTCCATATATAAGTAAAGCAGTGGTATTAAGATGTAGCCACATAGAAAGATGTACCTTCTAAACTTGAATGAAGGAGACAATATTGATAATTATTAGAAATAGAACAATCTGTCCGGGCGCGGTGGCTCACGCCTGTAATCCCAGCACTTTTGGAGGCCTAGGCTGGTGGATCTCCTCAGGTCAGAAGTTTGAGACCAGCCTGGCCAACATGGTGAAACTCCATCTCTATTCAAAATACAAAACTTAGCCTGGCATGATGGTGTACACCTGTAATCCCAGTTACTCGGGAGGCGGAGGCAGGAGAACTGCTTGAACTTGGGAGGCAGAGGTTGCAGTGAGCCAAGATTGTGCCATTGCACTCCAGCCTGGGAGACAGAGCAAGACTCTGTCTCAAAATAAATAAATAAATAAATAAAATAGAACAATCTAGTGTCCCAATGCAAAGTAGATTCAGTGATATGAGGATTAGGAAGAATGCCATCTTTCATAACTATGAAACCTATGTTGATCATACCTTTCTCCTGTTACCACAGTTTCTCTCTCTTATACACAAATATATATATATATATATGTTATTTGTCTGTTGTACTCATCAGATGCTAAATGAGACAAAAACATAAAAGAGTCATCCGCATACTGATGTTGATAGTTGCTATTTCCAGTTTCTAAAATTCCCCATTTATGTAAATCTTTGCACTCCCACGGATCTACTGCAATTTTCTTAGGAGTCACTTTTTTCATGCTGCATTCCTAATGATTATAAACTACTGAGAGCATCAGTTTAAATTATGTCATTTCTGTGAAATATACATACTTCTAATGCTACAAAAATTACATTAACAAGATGACCAAATAGAAGCTTCCACCAATTGTCCTCCCCACAGGAATATGAAATGTAACGACTACCTACACAAGAAAGCACCTTCCTAAGAACCAAAAATCAGGTGAGCAATCACCTGGTTTTAATTTGATATTACTAAAAGAGACACTGTAAAGAGTAGGAGAGATAGTCTCAAATAGCTGACATCACACCTTTTCCATTCCTTAGCAGGGGCTGCATAATATAGAGAATCTGTATGCTTGGGGGAGGAGAAGTGCAGTGATTATGGGACTTTACATTGGAATTCAGTGCTGCCCTGTCACAGTGGAAAGCAACACTTTGCAGAATTCAGCTGATGCCCACAGAGGGAGCATTTAGAACCTCTAGCCAAAGAGAAATTGTCCATCTCCTTGCTTGCAACTTGAGTTTCAGCAAGCCTCACCGCTGCAGGCTAACGTGCTCTGGCATTCCAATTAAACTTGAAAGGCAGGCTGGGCGCAGTGGCTGTCTGCGCACAGTAGCTCACACCTGTAATTCCAGCACTTTGGGAGGCCAAGGCGGGTGAATCACTTGAGGTCAGGAGTTTGAGACCAGCCTGCCAACATGGCGTAACCCCATCTCTACTAAAAAACACACACAAAAAATTAGCTAGACATTGTGGCATGTGCCTGAAATCCCAGCTACTAGGGAGGCTGAGACAGGAGAATTGCTTGAATCCAGGAGGCGGAGGTTGCAGTGAGCTGAGATTGCACCACTGCAGTCCAGTGACTCCATCAAAAAAAAAAAAAAAAGACAGGCAATGTAAGCCACAAAGAAACTCACTACCTTGAAGGGAAAGACCACATTCTGACAGAATGTATCACCTACTGACTAAAGAGCCCTTGGGCCCTGAATAATCAGCAGCATTAGTCAGTTAGTTAGTACATGCGATGGACCTTAGGTGACACTCTGAGATGTGCTGGCTTCAGGTATCACTCAGCATATTCACAGCTGTGGTGGCTATAGGGAGACACTGCTTCTGCTTGAGAAAAGCAAAGAGAAAAGTGACTTTGTCTTGCAGCTGCAATGGGGCAGAGTACCAAGTGGACTCTTGGGGTCACCAGTACCAAGCATTGACTCTTGAATGACATTTCTGGACCTTTCCTGACCAAGAGGGGGAGCTCACCGCCCTGAAGGGTAAACCTAGGCCTGGCAACATTCACCAAAAGCTGACTGAAGGGAACTTGGGCCTTGATTGAACATTGTTGGTAGCCTGGCAGTATTCCCTGTGGAACTGTGGTGGCAGTGGCCATGGAGTAAGGATCCTCTGCTTGTGGAAAGGGGAAAAAAAAGAGTGGGAATAACTTTGTCTTTTGGCATGTCAGCTCAATCACAGTAGAATACAGTACCAGGTAAATTCCTAAGGTTCTGGACTCCAGACACGGGCTCCTGGATGGCTTCCCTGGACCTACCTGGGCTGGAGGGGAGCTTTCCACCCTAAAGGGAAAGAGACAAGCCTTGTTGGCTTTGCCATCTGCTAACTATAGAGCCCTAAGGTTTGAACCAACATAGATGCTGGCCACGTAGTGGTTATAATGGGCTCTGGATGAGACCAAGGGCTGTGCTTGCTTTAGATCTGACACAGTACAGTCCCGGTGGTGGTGGCCACAGCAGTCCTTTTATTGCCCCTCCCATAGCTCCAGGCAGCTCAGCATAGAGAAGAAGACATAATTAGTTTGGGGGAATGTAAGAGAAGAGAACAAGAATTCTCTGGTAATCTAGGGAATTCTTCTGGATCTTATAAAAGACCACCAAGGCAGTACCTCTGAGTCTGCAAGAGCCAAGCATTACTGGGCTAAAGGTGCCCCGTAGTGCAGATACAGTTGCAGTGACTGAAGTTATCACTTCACCCAAATCCATTTGAATACCTTGAAAGCCTTCCCAAGAATGATGGGTACAAATAAGCCCAAACAATGAAGACTACAAAAATCCTGACTCTTCAATGCCCAGACACTGACAAATATCCGAAAGCATCAAGGCCATCTAGGAAAACATAATCTCACCGAATAAGCTCAATAAGGCACCAGGGACCAATCCTGGAAAGACAGATCTTTCAGACAGAGAATTAAAAATAGCTGTTGTGAGGGAACTCAATGAAGTTCAAGATAACATACATAAGGAGGGGGCGGAGCAAGATGGCCGAATAGGAGCAGCTCCAGTCTTCAACTCCCAGCACCAGCGACACAGAAGACCGGTGATTTCCGCATTTTCAACTGAGGTACTGGGTTCATCTCACTGGGGAGTGCCGGACGATCGGTACTGGTCAGCTGCTGCAGCCCAACCAGCGAGAGCTGAAGCAGGGCGAGGCATTGCCTCACCTGGGAAGCGCAAGGGGGAAGGGAATCCCTTTTCCTAGCCAGGGGAACTGAGACACACAACACCTGGAGAATCGGGTAAC